>NC_041382.1:67036630-67049917 GCF_002162155.2 Triticum dicoccoides | reverse complement strand
CGACCAAGTTTGGCCGGCCAAACTTGTGCATCTGGATTAGTTCCAACAACCAGTGGTGTTCATATATGTGCTAAACTGCTAATCAAGAATTGAAACCCAAGTTTCAGTGAGCAACAAAAAGCCTCTACTTCTCTCACCTAACCCCTCTCTCTACTCTCTCCCCAATCACGCGAGGAAACAAGCCCGTGAGAACACCGCGAGCAAACCGTACCCGTTGCATCGAAGCACGGAGCCACCGTGCAATCCCTAAATCCCTTTCCCCCACACGAAATCCCAAAACATGGCGAGCCGCCGCGGTGAATCGATCGGAGCCTAATGGTGGCGCGCGCAGGGAGGATGAGATCGAGGGGGACTTACGGGGCTGGAGCATCGGAGGAGGCGAGAGGCGACAGCCCGTGGTGGCAGCGCACGGTGCCGTCGGCGGGGGTGAGGCGGCCGGGGAGGAACCCTAACCGCGGTGGCGTCGTCGGGCAGAGGGGATCGATGTGAGAGTGAGGGGTGGTGCGAGGGGACCAGCACATGGGCCGGTTTTCTTTTCCTGTAGTAGTAGCGTTGGGTAGAGGCTCGCGCTACTTCTAAGCCCACCAGTTGTAGCGCTCGTTCAAAACAAACGCTACACGTAAGTGGGCTACCATTTTTGCCCTGTGGCCCACGTAATAGCAGCGCGGCCCAAGCTAACAAACGTTGTTGTTATTTAGTAGTAGCCGTGTGTTTTGTACTAGGCGCCACTGCTATATACCAGTAGCGTGGGTGCTTAAACAGGCGCTTACTGGTAAACTTCTATCTATAAGCATTTTCCTAGTAGTGCTTGGGTTTAACTTGTCAACAGCCTTTTGTGTGGCTGCCCACTTTTGACAATCCTTGTTGATTGTCGACCACCGAGACCGAAGAGATCGCTCAGAGCGGTCAATTCCACTCACGTTGCGAACATCAAAGTGTTCCTTCATCCGGTTCCAATAAGCATCTCTACTTTGATCACCTCCAACGGATGGATCCCTCGACACTTGCAACCAAGTATTGCATAGTAAGATGTCTTCGGTGTTGGTGTAATTGCCCGCTCTTCCCTCCGGTGCGTCGACAATGCCCTCACCATCCTCGTCCACCTCGAACTCATGGTCATCAAAGTGCATGTCATTGGCTTGAGACCAATGCGAATTGTTGGAGCCAACACCCATAGTTGACATGTATGCATCATCGTTGAGACTACAAAATATATAGAACAATGCAAATAAGCTATCTATATGAATGCATTCAAAAAATAACAAGAAAAAAAAGTTGGGGAAATTTTCTACCTTTGGGGCATATCATCGAACACGTTGTGCACGTCGGCCGCCGGCTCAACGAGTGAGCTCGCCGGCGCTTCGGTAGCCGCTGCACCCGTCACACGCCTTGCAAGCTTCTTCCTCGACGCCTTCGAGGTGCCAGAGCCGTCCGTCGCCTTGTTCTTCTTTGCGGATGTCTTGCCCTTCTTCGGCCGCGTCGCATTTGGAAGCTTCAAGGGGGGGCATGGGGCGGCGCCGGCGCGATGCCACCCGCCGCCGAGGTTATCCGTGGAAGCATGAAGAGGCCGCGCACGAGGCTGATACTCGGAGGAGCTCCGGCGGAGGCGAGGCCAACACTCCCCGCGCTAGGGTTTGCGGCGGCGGCAGTGGAGGGGTCGCGGATGTAGGATGGGGTGAGCGTGGTGCCGGCGCGTGCGTCCATCGGGTCCAATTCACCGGCGCCGGCGTGTGCGGGGCGAAGGTGGCACGGAGGAGAGAGTGCGGCGCGAGCGCTCGTGTGTGCTGCGCGTGGAAGCAGGCACCCCAAGTACATAGCGCGCGTTGGCGATTCGGACCGCGCGCCCAACTCCATATGCCGCGCACGTGGTTATTGCGCGCCCGCTGGAGCCACTCTACCGGTTGCGCGCGCGCTAAAATGGCCAAATTTACGACGCGGCCCTTGTTTAGCACGGCTGTTGGAGAAGCTCTAATGAAGTACATGCAATCACAGAACGATAGGCTAAAAAAATATCTAAAACAAACAGTGACAAATTGCACACAATTTATACATAAATTATTTTTTTATAATACGAAAAAATAAGGGGTCATTTACATTTATGCCCCTAACTCAAACCCACTACTCAGATTTGCCCCTAATTTCGAAGCATGCTCAAATTTGCCCCTACGCCGATAAGTGGCCTTACAGAAATGTCCTTCTGTTCCGTTTCCGTCTGGTCAAAGGCCTTTGACCGTCTACCTGATGTTTACTGGACAATTTTACCCCTCCTGAGAGTTGGGCCCTTTCACTAAAAAAACTCTCTCTCACCTCTCTCTCTGTATCACTTACATGTGGGGCTACAAAAAAGAAAATAAAAAATCTCTCCCACCTCTATATCTCTCCCTCCCTCGCGGCATCTCTCACCTGCGGCGAACCATAGGCCCTGGCCTGGTCGCCGCCGCTGCTGCTAGCTCGCCTTGCGCTGCCGCTGGCCTCCCTTGATGTCGCTGCTCGCCTCCCCTTAATTCTCTCTCCCGCCCTCTAGACCTCTCCCGCAAGCACGCCGGAGAGCGCGCCATCGCCGTCGCCGGTCACTCACATGGCCAACTGCAACCCCAAGCGCGACCACCTCTCCAAGAAGCCCCTACGAGATGCCCTCATCATCTCAGCCTATGAATTTGACCAAAGAAGTTAAGTACCAAGCGCCATGATGCATCTTCCCCACCTCCGGCCTCGGATCGCCGCCACCGATTCGGCGTTGTTGAAGCTCCGCGACCGGTCCCTGCCACCGACAGAGCATCCTGAGGTACCGCAGAATATGTGGACGTCCTCCACAACAAGCCCCGTGACCTCTGGTCATCTTCCCCGCGAGCTCCGAGCACTGCCATGGCCGCCATCGTCGAAGTCATCACTCTGGTGTTCCCCGAGCCCCAGTGGCGCGGCCATCGTCCTCCTAGTGATCTCCTTTGCCTAGGACACCCGGCTACCCTCTCCCTCTCGCACTACAGCTCCCCCGCTTGTGCCGCCAGAGCCACCGTGGGAACGGTCGCTGGCGTTAGATCCAGCGACCATATGGTCCTAAGAGACCAACCCTGGACGAGGCTGAGCCAAGGCTATCGCCTGGTTCCCTGAGCCGGCCTCCTCGTGGACTCTCGGTGTGCCTCCGCCGCTGGATTTGGTCGCCGCCGGCATCCCTCGAAGGGATTAGTTTAGGGGCATTAGTTTAGAATTAGTTTAATGATTTTTTTTGTCTGGCTGAGCAGTGGACCCACCCCTAAATAACACAATATATTTCAGAAAATAATAATAGTAATAATAATAATAATACAATGACATGTGGCCCTATGTCTAGTTTGATTAGTCCTTATCTAGTTTTTTTCATCGGTTGGGGCCCACATGGAAGTGTGTGTGAGACAGGGGGTGAGAGAAAGTGTTTCTGATCTTATTTTATTTTGAGTGGGTCCTGCATGGAGGCAGGGGCAAATTGTCCAGAAAACGTCAGGTAAACGGTCAAACCCCTTTGACCGGACGGAAACGGAACGGAAGGGCATTTCTGTAAGGTCACTTAACGGCATAGGGGCAAATTTGAGCATGCTTCGAAATTAGGGGCAAATCTGAGTAGTGGGTTCGAGTTAGGGGCACAAATGTAAATGACCCAAAAATAAGTCTATTATTGTGGAATTTTCATACAAAAGTAGTTTTTCAAATACAGAATGAACTAGTGGATAAATCATACTTATTGTAATATGCAAAGAATAAACATATAATAGTGTAATTTTCACACGCTAGTATAATATGCATACATAGTGTATAATACTCGCGTGTATACATACACACACAAAAATAAAATAAATAAGGTTTTCATCATAAAGTAGTTCCCACATAGGAAAACTGAAGCTAAAGCAAAATAATTAGGTTTTTTAAGGAATAATGAATTAAACGGTATTGATATTACCTTTTGGAACAAAGAAAATTAAAATAAAATTCTAAAAGAAACAATGACAAAATTTACACACATCATTCATAAAAATTGTATATTTTATAATATGCAAGAATAAGCATATAATAGAGGAATTTTTGAAAAAAATATTCCAAAAAAGGAAATAATTAATGGCATTGGTATTACCCTTAAAGAAGAAAGGAAAATGAAATAATAATAATAATAATAAGTCAAAATAATCAAGTTTATAAGGAAAAAGAATTATTAGCATTGATATTACCCTTAAATAGTAAAGAAAATGAAATAAAAACTAAAATAAAAATTAAAATAATAATTGTTTTCTAAGAAAGAATGAATTAGTGCCATTCATATTACCATTAAAGAAGACAAGAATACTAAAAAAAATCTAATGCAAACAATGATAGAACTTGCACACTATATACAAAACATGCTGTTTTTTAAAATATGCTAGAACAAGAATATAATAGTGTAGCTAGTGGCATTGGTGTTACCCTTAAATAAGAAAGAAAATAAAATTGAAAAACTACCTAAATCAAAGTAATAAAATATGGTAACAAAGAATGAATTGGTGGCATTGGTATTACCCTTTGATATAAAATAAATTCTTAAAAAAATGACAAATTTGCACACAATATACACGAAAATGTTTTTTTAATATGCAACGATAAACTTATGATAGTGAAAAAAGTTTCCTATGAAGGAGTGAATTATAGTCTTTTGGTATTACCCTTAAAGAAGAAGAAAAATAAAATAAAACTAACATAAATATAAACCATAATGTTTTACAAGAAAGAATGAATTAGTAGCACTGATATTACCCTTTACAAAGAACGAAAATGAAAAACTCTTGCACACAACTTTGCATTGAAATTTCACTTTTTTAATATGCAAAGATCAATCATATAATAGTGTAATTTTTGCACATGTTGTGTAGTATTATTTTTGTGAATATATTTACACTGACCTAACAACTCAAAAATACCCAGAAAAGAAAACCAACTAATAAAGCAAAGTAAAAAAATAAAATCAAAAACAGATAAAAACAGAAAAAACATTGGCAGAAAGGCAAAGCTGGATCGCACCTGGTGATGGGTCTCGGCCCAGTAAGGAATGGACTGACCCATAATAAAACATGTGGTCGGTCGATTTAACACAACCCATACAGCTCCTAAAAAGTCTATAATGACCGGCCGGCTCATTGTAGCGTAACGAAAAGTAATTAAAAAATAGAGTAGAAAAACGAAGCGCCGGGCTCAACCCTAAGATCTCGTTCTTGCTGCGTAGCCCTGCTAGCCACTGAGTCACTGGTTGCGTTTTGTCTTAAATTTGTATGGCGTGATCAACTTCAAGGAATTGAGAAAGTTTTCCACTGGTTTTCAGGTTTTTTGTTTTTTGCTTTTTCACCGGGTTTTCTTCGTTTATTTCTCTGTTTTTTCTTTCATTTTCTTTAATTTTATTTTCTTCGATTTTCTTTGTTTCTTTCTCAGTTTTCACCTTTTTCTTCAGTTTTGTTGTTCCCTTTCTTGTTTTTCATTTGATTTATTTAGTTTTCTCACGGGTTTTTTCTGTTTTTACTATAAATATTTTGGGTATATATCTAATAAACATTTAAAAAAATTCAAATACAACATTCACATTTATTTAATACATGGTCAACATTTTTTTCTAGAGACACCATACATTTTTTAAAAGCTTGATTAACATTTTTTAAATAGCAGATTTATATTGTTTAATACATGGTCAAATTTTTTCAATATATATTAAAAAATTATAATGTTTGATTAACCTTTTAAAAATACAACTTTGATGTTTTTTTAATAGATGGTCAACATATTTTCTATACACATTAAAAAAATTGAAATGCTTGACTAACATTTTTCAAATAAAATATTTAAGTTTTTTAGTACATGGTAAACATTTTCTCTATACACATTTAATATTTTCAAAAGATTAATTAACATTTTTTCAATCCATGGTCAATATTTTTCAATAAACATTTAACATATTTTCAGGTGGCCGATTAATAATTTTTTAATAGACAGTCAATATGTTTTATACACATTTAAAAAAAATGCTTGACTAACATTTTATAATAATTTTTAATATTTTTTAAAATGTTTGGATTATCATTTTTTTAAATACATGATCAATTTCTTCACACATGTTTTACATTTTTTGCATACATGAGAAATATTTTCTCTATACACATTTAAGATTTTTCAAATGTTTGTTTTTTTAAACATGTAAAGTCTTTTATTAATATATTTATTTAAAATATTGGGAAGTATAAATAAATTAAACAACAAAGAAAAAACGAAAACAGAAAACATGATGCAAAAAAATGATGTTGTAGCCTCCCGCGCATTTGAACCAGCTAATCTCGCGCTCTACTAGGCCAGAGGCTTCCCTTGGTCTCGTCTGAAGTGAGGCATAGTCGGGAAAATCCTATGTGACGCATGTCGCGTCAAGTTGTCGAGGGTTCGCACGGGATTCAGGAGCAAGCGACGCGATCTAGGTCGGGCCGTTAGAGGTTAGCGTAGGTACGGTTTTCTCCGGTTTTGGGAACCTTCTAGAAGGTTCCCCGGATAGGTTTTCCTTTTCTCTTATTGTTTTTTGTGACTGGTTTTAATTATTTTTTTAAAAAAATTCCTTTCTGTTTCTTTTTTATTTTCATTTTTGTTTATATATATATTTTTAGTTCTTCTCTTTTTTTCTTTTTTTTCAAAAATGCGTATTTTGAAAAAATATTTAGAATTCAAAATTATTTTAAATTTTAAAAATTGCATGACATTTTTTGTCCTACCTTCTCGTGGCAGTGGGGTCCATAAAAAAATTAAGGGATATTAATGACTTATTTTAATAGAGAACCGAAACAAAGCATTAACACATAATGAATACATGAACTCCTCAAACTACGGTAATCATCGAAAAGAATCCCAATTATTGTCATCTTGGGAGATGCGGATCATAACTTGCAAGATAGGATCGGTGACACAAATATATTCATGAAAACATAAAGGGTGCAGAGCTGAAATCATGACACCCGCGCCATAGTGACAAGCATTAGGCACAGCAAAGTCATAGCAACATCATTCTCATAACATAGTGGATACTAGGGATCAAGCTATGACAAAACTAACTCGATTACATGATAAATCTCATCTAAACATCACCGTCCAGCAAACCTACGAAGGAATTACTCACTCCCGACGGTGAGCATCATGAAATTAGGGATGAAAGATGGTTGATGATGATGATGATGACGATGATGAAGGACCCCCCCCCCCCTCTGGAGCCCCGAATGGACTGCAGATCTGGCCTCCTGATGAAGTAGATGAGGTGGCGGCGGCTCCGTATCATAAAACGCAATGAAACTTCATGCCTTATTTTTTTCTCGGGAATTAGGAATTTATATACTTGGGATTAGAATCAGTGGAGCCACGTGGGCCCCACGAGGCATCAAGGCGCGCCCTAGTGACTCGCGAGCCATTGATGGCGCCCCTCCTGTGGGTCTTGGCTCCATTGTTTTTTATATATTTCATAGAAAAATTGTAAAAAAAATTGTTCAATACCGAGAACTTTTATTTCTGCACAAAAACAACACCATGGTAGTTCTGCTGGAAACAACGTCAGTCCAGATTAGTTTCATTCAAATAATGCAAATTAGAGTCCAAAACAAGAGCAAAAGTGTTTGGAAAAGTAGATACGACGGAGACGTATCACACGCTGCCGTGGGATACGTTTAGTGTCGGAACTTTTTTTTGGTTCTAAATGTAATAAAAATCCGTCGTGTTTGCATGAATGTCATCCAGTTTTTATAAATCCCGCCGTATTTGCATGAATTTCATCCGGTTAGTTCAAACAGTTGTTGAAATGTATGTCGGCGGCGTTGGATGGCGGCCCCTGGCATCAGTACCTGCAGACTGGCCCCCCTGTCCGTGGACAGATGCCGGAGCAAATTTGTAGGTCAATGTTAGAGATGCCTTTAGACATTTTTATAATATTATATTGACAGGGTCTTGAACTCAAAACTTTGCTCGGCATGGAGAGAGATGGACAACAAGTCTCGGATATCTATTCAGAAACTTGACAACAGTACCGGATTATGTTCAAACTGCCCAACTACCGTCACCAAACTGTATGTATATCTGTCGCTGTCTACTAAAATTACCGGGTTTCTCTTGAAAAAAGAAATAACTTAAACTTTATTAACTTCTGTTTTGTTCAACAGAGAATTGTATTGCATATAATTGCTAACGATGGTATTTGACACTCGAAGCCAAATCCCAAAAGACCTGAGGTGCATGCACCACAGAGTACATGCGGGCAAGCAAATGCTTGGGCGCCTTTGCATTGCAGCCGCCCGTGCAGGTGCAGCAGCGGCCGAAAGCAACATTCCGATTCCCATCGGCGTGCGTATATTCGAGAAGCACATGCAGGTCCCAGTCGCAGCCTATTCCGCCACGTGAGACCGCGCGACGCACAGTGCCAAAGTTGGCAGTCAGTCAGCAGAGCACCCGGCCAATCATTGTCACGGGCACCGTGAATCGGAAAACCCGGGGACTACTCGGCGACCCGAAAATCGTCCACGAAACCGATGCTCTTGTCCGTGGCGCTTACCGTTCGCGGCACCGCAGAGCAGCCGGCGCGCCCCTCCCATCCACCACGAGAGCAGGGAGGAGGGAGCCCACGCCGATCGCGGCCCCGGGCACGCGAGCGGCCACGGCACGGCACGCTGGATGCGGCCAATCGATGGATCGGTGGCGTTGCGACTGATGCAACGATGGCAACGTAGCGTCCCATGCGGGGTGCCGGTGCCGGTGGAGGGTCCGCGACGGCGCCAAGCCAAATTCAGTTCCTTGGAGGAAACAGACGACCTTGTCACCTTATACTCATTTACTATTCGCCAATGTTTTCTATTTTTTGAGTACTAGTATCCCGTTTACTTATTTACTGTTGTTTCATTTACTCATTTAGTAGTATCCCATAATGTATTGTTACGGGTGTGAGTGACGGTGACGATTCGCTTGGATCTCCATCATGTGGCGCGGGGGTGGACCATGATGGATTGCGCGTTGCGATTGCGAGATCCACGAGGAGATCGCCCATGTGTTCTCTCGGTACTCGCTCGCCGCTTCATTTCTTTATCGTGTGATAAACCTGTGGTGCGGCGATCATGGCCGGCCGTTCCAACGCTCTCTGTTGCATCAGATGATCAGGGTCCAGTCGTCTACTAGTACATTTTATTGGGGACGGATCCCAACTCGTTAGGCTAGTTACAGTGGGGATAACTTAGGTAGTAACTTAACACATCTCAAGACAATTTTGCTTATGTGGCAAGTATTTAATGAGGAGAAAGGTGCTTGGAGTAAGGCTAGCCATAGTGGGAGTAACTTAGGTAGTAACTTAACACATCACAAGACAATTTTGCTTATGTGGCAACTATTTAATGAGGAAAGAGGTGTTTGAGGTAACATAATATGTTACTATAACATAGCACTTCCCGAGACAAAATGAGTCTATGAGCTAATAAATGAAGCAATCTATGACACTAGTACTATGTTACTTTGCACTATGGAGATAGTAACTTAGACTAGTGTCATATGCATGACACTAGTCTAAGTTACTCCCCACTATGACCAGCCTAACATAATATGTTACTGTAACATAGCGCTTCCCGAGGTAAAATGAGTCTATAAGACAATAAATGAAACAAACTATGACACTACTATTAAGATACTTTGCACTATGGGGGTAGTAACTTAGACTAGTGTCATGCATATGACACTAGTCTAAGTTACTCCCCACTATGACCAGCCTTAGAAGAATATACTGTATCAACTAGCATAGCAGTACTGTTGCTTGGCTCAGGTGCAGGGACCGGAAGAATTCCACTGATCCACTCGATCTTCCGGCGTTTTCCATCATCGTTCCATCGCCAGCTTGCTGCAGCAGAAGGTCGGTACTTTAGAAATTTTCATTTTCACATTACTCCCTTCTTTTCGGTTTGTAGGGCTTAATTCAAAAATCTAATCAACTAAGATAGATGATGAGTAGTGAAATATTTTTTGTAGTTTGCAAAAGTACCAAACTAGTAATGCTTTTGTTTTTCTCAAAAAATTATGTTTATTAATGCATTAATTGCAATGCATGCATGCATAAAATACATACATTGGTCAATTTTCTCTTCAACCTGCATGCGATGATTTAATGCATCTTAAAATCTAAACATGTGATGGGAAATAACCAAACTGAGCCTTATAAAATGAAAAAAAAATAAAATAAGCCTTATAAACCGGAAATGAGGAAGTATCTTTTTGGGTACCGTCCACCTTCCCTTGCAACCAAAGATAAGGATCTCTCTCCTTTTTTGATTCTCCTGCACGACCATAAAGAAATGAGATCAGATAGATCTATCGTGTCCCCTCCATGCATTAATTGGAAGAAGAATGCCAAGATTCTTCTTCATCGTCCACCTCCCTAGCTTACACAAAGGTAGTAGACATTAGTGGCAGGCTGAGTGATACGGAGAGGAGGTGGTAGTATGGAACTTGAGCAAGTCTATTGCCCATTCATGGTTGTAGTTGGTGCTGCCGATTAGTAGTTGTCATCCGCCCACTCGACGATCTCGGACCAATCTATCTTCTCCCCTTCGTGCCAAACTCCCTACCAAGATCCGTCTACCACCAGACATCCATCTTTTTCAGCGAGGCATCTCCAATCGTTCGCATCGCTTTGCGGCAAAGGTGAAAGGAAGAAAAGCGTAGATTTTTAGCCACGAAAGATGCGAGATGAGCCCCACCATTAACGCAGGGCGCCGGCAGAGGCGGAATTGGGCCTGGGGCAACTGGGGCTATAGCCCCAGGCGTGGCCCAACTCGCAACTACATTATCCAGCAGGAATTTTGCATGTTTGTACACTTATAAAGGCCCAGCCCCAGACGTGCACATCCATTGCCATGCCTCAGCCCATATACAACCCAGAAAGCTCTCCACCGCCATCAAGCCCCGACGAACGATCGCTCCAAAACGAATCAGAAACAGATCTCACATGGTAGCTACCCCCCAAAAAAGATCTTGCCTGATTGCTGCTCACCACCTCACCATCGCTGATCTCTTTCCATCGTTTCGCCAGATCGATCAGAAAACAAACCTCGTTCATGCTGCGTCGCCAATTCCCCTCACACTTCGACTACTTGACTCGACGAACCGTACATCCGGACCTGTGCGGCTGCGCCCGGCGGACGGCGCCACAGCCCCCATCAATCGTTCTATTCTGTTCAGCTCCATTTACACAACCGGCTGGACATGATAGGTAATCTGTAGTTTCTTGTATCATTTTTTTCCTAGTTCTTTTGTAGCAGCCAAAATCAATGAATTAGTGATGTTAAAATTCTATCACTTTAGTCAATTTGTTCATATGTTCTTATTTTGCAAATTTTCAAATGAACACTTGATTTAGTCTATCCAATGTCTTGGTTTTAAATACTAGTACTTGATTTATATTTACAAGTCCATGTCCTTTTATTATTGCTTGTGAACAGACAATGACCTCAAATGAACAAAGTCTTCATTAATTGGTACCAACTTTCCAATGATGGATATTGTTAATTTTTTTTACATATTTTATCAAAATTGCTCTTAACATAATATGAATTCATATTTTTCATTTTGGTGAATTTGTGGTGTACTTCTAACATGTATTAGCATGCGTGGTATTTGATTTTTTTATAGCCACTTAGTTTTAGCCCTAGGCTTTGAGAAATCCTGGCTCCGCCTCTGGGCGCCGGCACCGGCAGCAGCGCTCGATCTAGGGGAGGCTGTCCCTGGTCCGCGCTCCCGAAAGCTAAAGGTCGATGATATGATAGAGTAGGAGTGAGAATGTGTATGAGTTGACGCGCATGCCTTTCTTTGTCCTCCGGCCTCGGTGCCTCTGCACGTTGCGATAAACTGGTGCCCGGCCAAAAGGTTGGTCCGCCCGTATCTGCTTGCACATCATATCCATGGATTTTAGTATGCCGGCCTCATTTTGTTTGAATGAGTGAGTTTTTGAGTTGATTATCTCTTTGAAGCAGCTTGGGAGAGGCACACTAGTTGTGGAGGTTGTAGGTGGACCGGCCCCCACCACACGTGACACGTCCCCCGCCGCTCGGTGATGCCCACCATGTTTTTCTCGGTGGATATGTATGCCTTTCTTCATTCTCCTTCATTATCTACTCCTTTCTTTTTGGTTTATAGGGCTTATCTGAAATCTTGATTTTTTTCATTTTATAAGACTCAATTTGATTAGTCTCCATCACAAGTTCAGATTTCAAGGTGCTTTAAATAATTACATGCAAGTATTAATAGAAAATTGACCAATGCATGCATTGCAATTAATACATTGGTAAACATAAATTTTTAAAGAAAACAAGAGCATTAATTGGATGCTTTTGCAAATTACAAAAAAGTATTTCACCGCTCACCATCTATCTTGGTTGGTGAGATTTTTGAATTGAGGCCTATAAACCGGAAATGAGGGAGTATCTGCTTCCTCGATCTCTTTGTCTTCTTCCCCCTTCATATACCCACCTTGGTTCCTTCGTATACTAGTACTCCCTCCTTTTTATTTATTCCGCATATTAGATTTGATTGAAGTCAAACTTCATAAAGTTTGACCAAGTTTATATAAAACAATACAAACATTTACCATAATAAATCTATATGAACTGAAAGTACATTCAATAATGAATCTAATGATATTGATTTGTTATTGTAGATATTAATAATTTTATTTATAAACTTTATCAAAGTTAAAAAGCTTGACTTTGATCAAAGTTAATACGCGGACTAAATAAAAACGAAGGGAGTACTAATATAGTATAGCGCCGTATCCTGGCATTGCCAGCTCTCGCTCCTTTCGAGGTGTCCGTCCGTTCGTGTGTGCGCGCCGCAATGTTGTCCTTGGCTGCTCTGTTCTTGATGTGCTCTCTTCTTGGACATAGGAGGAGAACCTAAGCGTTATCATCAGAGCCTAGCTGTTTCCTCGCCGAGCAGTTGACAGATCCTGGTCGAGCTTAGGAGGGCGACCGCCATGGAGCCCGGAAAGGTCAGCCACAGATTCCCAATTCAAAATTAAGCAAGGTAGGGGGAACATGAATCAACGCTGAAACTGCTATGTGGCTCTGGTCTGGGGGTGGTGTACCGGGACCTGAGTATCTCCCCGTCTATGTCTACAAGAGCATCTTCGCCGACGACATCGCCCACACCGACTCCAACAACGAGATCCTCGGCGTCCTCTCCTTCGTCTTCTGGACGCTCACCCTCATCCCGCTCCTCAAGTATGTCTCCATCGTGCTCCAAGCCGAC
>NC_041382.1:67005458-67036412 GCF_002162155.2 Triticum dicoccoides | reverse complement strand
GGGGGTGGGGGGCTCGCTCACGAGGAACTCTCCACCTACAGCCTCGAGCGCCCGCCGGAGGTCGCCCACGGCTCCCGCGTCAGGCGATGGCTCGAGGCGCACCGCAGCCTCAAGACCGCCCTACTCGTCATGGTCATGATCGGGACCTGCATGGTCATCGGCGACGGCGTCCTCACCCCCGTCATCTCCAGTATGTGCTACTTGTACCATTTGTATATTTAAGTACAAGCGCAGGAAGTCTCTTGTCAAACCTGATGAGCTCCGGCAACTATCAACGATGATACAAAAATTACATGACTGGTATTTGGAAACATGCAGCAAGGATGGGACCGATAGTATTTTGCTGAAAATTAAACATGAGCATGACTTTATTGGAGTCGACGTGATGTACGTTGAATTTGTGAAATTATTTCAGTTATACAATCAAGACGCCATCAACAAAACTATCGTGACTTGCTACTGTCTGTAAGTATTATTTCTATAATTATGTTTCTAGCTTAGCTCGTTTATTGTATGTATATATAATTATCCTCACTATATATTATGCAGATTGAAGATCGTCGAGTGCAAAAGAGGACAAATCTATGATGTTGGGTTCATTAGCCCAAATACCGTAAATGAATGGGCGGTACAAAACAGAGCCAAACATATTGAGGAAAACTTGCTAAAGCATTCCTTCGACATCAAAACAAAAGGGAAATACTCTTTCCTTACAACTTCAAGTGAGTTTACTGTCTTAGTGCATATTCGGTTTCGCTTACACGACATTAAGTGTAATTGATGAGTTATGCGTGCGCAGGTTCCACTTTATTTTGCTATCCATTAAGCTTGACGTGGGAGTAGCAATTATCTTAGACTCGAGACGTAAAGAGGCTAAGGAGTGGTCGGACATGAGTGAAATGCTCCAGAAGTAAGTTCAATCATTATCACATCATATCGGCAACTTTCGTTCATTTCCTGAAATTAAGTAATCATTTTATTGGCTGGGAAGGATTTGGAATAAATTCACCGGAATGGTTTCGAGTCTAGAGAAGAAGAAGCTGTGATTTACGCATCCTAAAATAAGTAGTACTAGCTAGTTCCGCACATCTCTCATTGATTCTAATTTCATCAATACCATTGTCATGCTTGCTTATCTGTTTGATTGAACTCTATTCTCGTAAAGTGCTTGTGGCAGGCACACGGGAATAATTTATAAGGATACTATGTTTGCGAGTTTATTTGCCACTAGACCTCTGAGCGGGGCTTATCTAACAAACAATTTGAAGTACGTAAACAATATTCATAATTTTATTTTATTATCATCAATTGTATTGAGTTTCATTCATATATATGTATTGACCCCCTTCTTTAAATTAGATATGGAAGAAGCGGGACGAACTCTTACCACATGATCGCATACGAGCAATTCAAGAGGAATTGGTAAGATTTTTTCTTGACCATGTCATACCTAAAGACGGAGAATACCATGCAGAATTGAATGATTTGGGTAGATGATGTCAGGGATAGTAAGAGATGTTATATTGTCTATATGTAGTACCGTCGGATAGATATACGAAAACTTGTTGTTCAACCAAGCACAGAGAAAGAGAGGTCACTTCTCTCTATATATGTTTATGACGATGTTGTGTAATTAATGGTTCCTTCATTTGCTTACTAGCTACCGTCGAGTTCTCTCTATATGTAGTAGCTAGCGTCGACCAAGCACGAAGAAAGAGATGTCACTTCTCTATATAGGTAGTAGCTAGCTAACACAATACGAAACCCCTAAACCCTCCAAAACTCCTAATCCCCCCCCTCCCTCCTTAAAAAAAACCAGCGCCTGGGAGCTGCTAACGCGTGGTTTTTTTTTAGTCCCGGTCGGTGTTACCAATCAGGACTAAAGGTCCTCCTGCCTGGGCGCCCCACAGCGGCCACGTGGAGCTCTTTTAGTCCCGGTTCGTAAGCCAACCGAAACTAAAAGTGATGGGCATTAGTCTCGATCGTTATGTCCCGGTTGCAGAACCAGGACTAAAAGTCCTCTGAAACCGGGACAGATGCTTTGTTTTCTACTAGTGTTCATTAGCTGTTATGTTGGCCACAAGCAGAAGCATAAATTAAAACAAATACGATGCATAGCTGAGAAAATAAAATTCAAAACAGAAAGCTGATTAACTAAAATGCCTTACTTAATTTTCTTCCATTTCATTTGTGCTACACGAATTGCTGCAGGGTGGCTCGCATTGTACAAATTTAAGTATACCACGTGGACGAATATTGTAGCAGACATGATTCAATGTGTTGCGATTTGTTTCATACTTGGACACGATACCTTACAAGGCATCATGTTACTATTTTTAGCTTCGAAGGACATATCCATCCTCCATTGATTTGTAACTGTGTAGCCTGTTCAAAAGAAGATTAAAATCATAAACTAATTATTGGTTGAGGAGAGGATAGCGTATGTTTTTTTTAGAAAAGGAGGATGACCCCCGGCCTCTGCATCTGGGCGATGCATACGGTCATTTTATTAATTATTTTCACAAGATCTTACAAAGTAATACAACAGTAAGACTAAACCGCCGTCTAAGCAACAAACTATCGCTACACCTATTCACTTGATGAAGGGCGCAGATAGCCTGGGCCAAATACCAAACAGACATCGCAGCCAAACCTAACATCTAAGACCTGAGGACCCATCCAGGACGCCTGCCGGGCATGGGTCTCGCCGGTCCGGTGTGCTCTCAGAGGCCGCCGCCGCCAACTGCCATCGCTCCATCTTTAGAACTATACTGATGCATCAACCTTGCTCGGTCTAGCTATCGTCGACGCCACCATGGCGCCCAACGGTACCTCCTCCCTGCGCGCAAACAGCTGAGCACGTCGCGGTCGCCACTGATACACCTCAGCACCATGCTGCCAAGTACCACCAGCCGACACATCTTGAAGTCTTTGGAAGATCTGTCGTGCGTAGCACCTGCCGAACAGGCATGACTCAGCGTAGCACCTGTCGGCCAGGCATGACTTGACAGCTCCATCGAAGCTCCGTGCAAGACGAAGCCGCTCCACCTCCCGCCTCTGTCTTCCAGCGCTGCTCCACAAACGATGCTCTCAAGAGAGAGACGGCACCGTAGTACCGCCATCGTCCGATCTGGAAGACCAGATCCTAGGGTTTCCCCCGAAGCAGCACGAGTGGGTTGACAACAGTTACACGACGATGCCTTCATCAAGGTAACGACGTAAAACGCCGTCATCCCCCGCCAACGGCTCGGTTTTCACCGGCAACTATGTCTCCCCGACACGTAGCCGGGACTAGCTGACGGATCTCGAGATCCGATCACCCAGCCGCAGGCCGATCACCTCTGACGGAAGAGATGACCACCACCGCCGACTGCATCGGTCAGAACAGATCTGACGGAGGTGCCGCCTACGCGACCACCAGGCCCTCCACGCCGCCGCCGCCGATCCAAAGGCAGATGGCGCGCCGCCGCCGCCGCCAACCGCAGTGCCGCCGCCGCCCGAACCGGGCTGGTCGCCGCGCCCGCAGCCCGCGCCGCCTCCGATGCCGCCGCGCCACAACCATCGCCGTTGCCGATCGGATCTGAGGCGCCTCCACACGATTCAGGGATCCGCACAACCCCAGATCCACGGGAGAGAGGTGATGTCCTCCGCCACCGCCGTCGGCCCCCGGGCTTAGACCGGCGGCGTCCCCCGGCGGCGGAGGAGGGTGGGGAGGAAGGAGTATGCGCCCCCGGCGGCTGGGTAGGGAGCCGCCCGAGCCGCCCTGACGACGCGGGGGCTGGGGATAGCGTATGTTATGTCTAAAATAATTTATCTGATGATGAGATTAATTACCATAAGGAATAAGCATCAAGTAAATCTCCATGTCAAAACTATATTACGAGTGGCAAGATTCTGCAGAGTACAAAGAGATGTGTTGAGAGATCAGAACATGTGTGCTTCTCCATGGCACTCAGTGATCAAGCCGTTCATGGAGTTTTGCATAGACGAGGATCCTTTTGAGGAGCAAAGATGTCATGGCCACTGAGCACCTTGGAATTTGCTTTCATATTTGCACCCTCAGCTTCCTATGGTCCTCTCTCTGACGCATACCTACCCCATGGTGCTTTGCCATCTTGGCTACGGAAGTTGGATTTTGGGGAGAAACACTTTCTTCCCTGTAGGCACCATAATAGGATCCAAACTCCAAAATATTCATAAATGTATATAGTTCGTACATTATCAAGTACTTAGATTTGAAGGAGATCCACTTTTGCGTGTGTGGTTTAACAAAGAAGTCGTCTGTACGAGACATATCAATCCCACTGGGCTGCACTCATTTTAATATATAACAAGAAGTGAGATGTAAATGGTGCAACAGTGTGTTGGAAAAGCAAAACCCTTTCCGTCAAAAAGAAAAGAAAAAGAAAACTAAACCTCAGTATGCCATACAACTTCCTCATTACTTCTCCAATAATCACTAAACATTAATTTGAAAGGGGTGTCCACCCTCTACCCTAGCATGAATCCATAGACGGAGTTCAGCCATAATTAGCGCTACCGTGGCCGTGGCCGGGACGCCTTGTGTTCGAAGACACGGCTGTTGCGCTTGAGCCAGATGAAACGTATAGTGGCCAAGGTGGTGGTGTTCAGATGTCTTCTTTGGCCTGCCGGTGCCGCCTCCACCATCTGTGGCCACCATTCTACTAGGGGTTTCGCGCCATCCGGAGTGAACCTGTGCAGCCTCAGAGGAAGCAACATGTTGTACCAGACCTCACGAGCGTATGCACATCCCAGGAGCATGCGAGTGGTATCCTCGTCTTTTTGGCAACACAACTGACATAACCGTGTGTGCGGCATGTGTTCTTCGTGCCGGCCGATCCGCCGTCCACAGCCTAGCCCGGACCGCGAGCCATGCAAAGATCTTCACCTCTAGGGGAGCCCATGATCGCCAGATGTGGTCGGCACAGGGTGCGAGCTCCCTACCCAGGAAGAAGGCCAAGGTGGTGGTGTTCAGATGTCTTCTTTGGCCTGCCGGCACCGCCTCCACCATCTGTGGCCACCATTCTACTAGGGGCTTTGCGCCATCCGGAGTGAACCTGTGCAACCTCAGAGGAAGCATCATGTTGTACCAGACCTCGCGAGCGTATGCACATCCTAGGAGCATGTGAGTGGTATCCTCGTCTTGCTAGCAACACAACTGACATAACCGTGTGTGCAACATGTTTCTTCGTGCCAGCCGATCCGCCGTCCACAGCCTAGCTCGCCCCGCGAGCCATGCGAAGATCTTCACCTCTAGGGGAGCCCATGATCACCAGATGTGGTCGGCACAGGGTGCGAGCTCCCTACCCAGAAAAAAACCAGATAGTTACTCTACCATGACTTGGAGTAGACGTATACAACAGCAGCTTCTGATTATCATAGCCTCGGTGTTTGCTAACAGCAACATCTCCCTTGGGCTCCTCTTAGCACCGCCCGATCTGCGACACGGTCGGGGGGATGACAACGTCGATGCACCCGACAGCGTGGGCGAAGCGGGCGCCGACGCCGGTCTGGACTTTGAAAACTCCATCCATGAAATACGGGAGTCGTCTGTCACCGGATTCTTGGGAGGTGGCAAGGCGAGACACGTGGTGAGGGGGGGTCAGGAGGCGCAGAGGGAGGCGACCAACGGCGAGAGCCAGGGCTTTCAAGTGGGAGGATGGCGACAGCATACGAGCGAGCAGGAGACCTAGCCTCGCTCGAGAGGAAAGGGGTGGGGCAATATGTTTTTCTTTGAGTAGGGGCTGATTTGGTGGGGGGAAAATCATAGACGGGGATGTTTCCTTTTCTCGTACGCGAATAGAGACGTGCGATGGAACGAAGGAGCGAGGCGAACGAAACGAAACAAACTACGACCAAACCGACCATCACCACCGCGGACTTCTCTTTTAAGAGTAGAGATTTGGTAAATACGACTAATTATTTTGGTAAGTGTGGGAAGGCCACGATGTATCTCTACTCGTAATGGACGAATTGGTTGAATAGTCCCCCCCACTTTCAACCGGTTTATTTTCAACCGGTTTATTTTCAACCGGTTTTTCTTCGTCCCACCTCCCACTAGCCCCTCCCACCGGTTTTTCTCTTTTCTCGTCTGACCGGCAATACCCAACGTATTTATGGTAATCAATCATAATTAATCCACGTATATTAATAAATCAATCCAGGTATGGTAAGGTCATAACTCAGGAAATTTTGAATATGATAATTATATGGTAATAAATTTAAATTACCCCAAAGGCTATCAATCCAGGTATGGTAAGGCCATAACTCGGGAAATATCGAATATGGTAGTAAATTTAAATTACCACCAGGTATGGTAAGGCTATCCACGTATAGTAATAAATCATATAGTAATAAATCATAATTAATTCACGTATAGTAATAAATCAATCCAGGTATGGTAAGGTCATAACTCAGGAAATTTTGAATATGGTAATTATATGGTAATAAATTTAAATTACCCCAAAGGCTATCAATCCATGTATGGTAAGGCCATAACTCGGGAAAATATCGAATATGGTAATAAATTTAAATTACCACCAGATATGGTAAGACTATCCACGTATAGTAATAAATCATATAGTAATAAATCATAATTAATCCATGTATAGTAATAAATCAATCCAGGTATGGTAAGGTCATAACTCAGGAAATTTTGAATATGATAATTATATGGTAATAAATTTAAATTACCCCAAAGGCTATCAATCCAGGTATGGTAAGGCCATAACTCGAGAAATATCAAATATGGTAATAAATTTAAATTACCACCGGGTATGGTAAGGCTATCGATCCAGGTATGACACGCCCTCACCTGATCACCTATCACAATCTCCAGCCCCACGCACGCACCAAAGAACCCACCCGGCACCAAACGCAGCTCCTCTCGATCCCCTCGAGTAAACGCCGCCGCCGTCGTGCGATCTTCCTGACACAGACGCCGTCGCCGCCTCCTTCCCACCTACGGCGTCCCCCACGTCCATGGTGACGGCGCTCGCGTCCTACACTGACCCTCCGCCTCATATAGGTTGGTCGTTGATGGAGTGGGATGTGCCGCTGCGGTTTGGGGAGGCGCAATCACGATCTGGTTGGGATCTCAGTGTGGAATCGTTCTCTGCGATGAAGGATGGTGATGCCTCCCTGGCAAATGGGATCGGAGGAAGGGGCTCTACATCGTGAATGTCGGCGAGGCAGCGGCCGAAGGCGAGCCCGACGGTGAGCACGGGTGTTCGTCCCATGAAATAGGCGGCCACGGAGGGCGGATCTGAGGCCACCCCAATCGCCGGTGGCCCTTCCTCCCATCGATCATCGCCTCCATTCTCTCTCTCCTCTAAATCTTTGTCGCCCCTGCCTGATTCTGGCCGACGCCATCCGGCTCTCGCATCGACCACCACCAGCACGGCTGCGGACGAGGCGCAACCGCAGACGCCGCCGCCGCCATCCTCATCCACCTCCTCCACCATCCTTCCCAGCCGTCGTCGGGGGCACCCGCCATCTGCGCTCTAGCCCACCCGCTCCCTCCTATCCCCTCCCCCTGCCTGCCAGCCCCGTGATCCATCGCACAGATGACAGGTACTACAGCGACCTCCTCCCCAGCGGATCCAGCCTCCTCCGATGGAGATCCATCCTGGGCACCGCCTTATTCTCATGCGTGCACGTCTATATCAACGTCTCATTCCACCTCACCTGAGCCTTTACCTTCCCACCTCTACTTCAGATCCACATCACTTTGCAAGGTATGTGCTTGATTGTTCCGAACTGGATCGATGGATTGTGCAAGGTACTTTGGGTGTCGTCATTGACGGCAATTGTCACGCCATGCTACCATCGGAGGGGTCCCTCATCGATGATTAGGGTCTTCCGAACTGCACGAGCTCCATTGAGAAGGATGTTTTTAATTCTGGTTTTGCCTACATGCTTTCTTTGCCTGTATCTACTTAGCTAATGTCTTCTTATAGATAGTAGCTGCTGAAGTGGTGATCAAAGTTGTTCACTATAAGGAAACAACCATGATAACAAAAGTGTATATTCCCTGACCTTTGACCTAAAGTACTTTTTCATTAGAAACTTGCAACAGCCAGGCATTGAAGTTAGCAACAGCTTCGTACGTACTGAACTAATTTGCAACAACACGTACTGAACTAAGTTAGGTTATGCTCATCTTTCCAACATGCTTAGTGATAACCACCTAGCAAGCTGATCAAACATGAAAAAATTGAAGTGCTACTGCTAATCGTACTATTCTGAATGTGAAAATCTATTTAATTGGCTCTTCTCTAATTGTACACTTGCATAAATCTCAGATCTTGCAAATTACAGTATAACCATAAAAGTCATGCTTTGACTCCTATAGGGCCTTTTGCACTTTAATATGACTAATAGTTTGCCTTAATATCACAGATTGTATTACTACCTTTCTAAGTGAATGACATTCAAGAAGGTCATTAAATAAAACCAAGAAATCCTTCTGGTATTGGAGTGTAGGAAAGTTGAGACTATAAAACCAAAAGGTTATATTTACGTTTATTGGAGAAGGTTCTTTACTTTTTATAGGAAAACACAAAATGTTGCGATGTAGAGTCTAGGTGGTGGACCTCCTTGATCCACTTGGTGGATGAGGGCGACCCCGGTCCTGGCACCCATAGTGCCAGTGATCCAAAAATCATAAGGCCTGGATATAGCTCTAGCAGACGTATGCGGCTTGCGCATCGAGCTTGGTCGTCTCGAGCATGGAGATAGGCGAGTTGTAGACCAAGAGCTGGTACAGAGATAGGCGAGTTGTAGACAAGAGCTGGTGGGCAGCAAGAAAGTCATGCACACCAAAGAACAAATCTGAGTCACATGCCTACTTCTATTGGTTTCTACAAAGAGCGGCTAGCTTAGATCTTAGACCAGTCGGTCACTGTCGAGGTCGCCAAGGTGATCTTACAGCACCGCCGTGGAGATTTCTCATGATTTTATGTAGGCAAGCCGCAAGCGGTGGTGGTGATTGGCTGGGTGGTGTCGCTGCCTTGGGAAGAGACGAAGTGATGGTAAAAGTAAGCAGGATCCGATGATTCTTCCGTGGGGATAGCCAAAGTCAAGATGTCGACTACAGACTCGTCGCAGACTTGCAGTGAACCTGGATGCGGCGAGCCTGATTTGTGGATCGATGGCGGGTCTTGACTTTGTTAGGCTGGGATTGGATGGTTGCGGAGGGTGGTGTGCTTGGTTGGGTTCCCATGGAAGAATGTGGCCTCCTCGTGGATCTGGTCATGCCCATCCTAGAGAACATTGTGTCCCTAGCTCCCTCGAGGAGCAAGGACAGTGCAAGCGGCAGCAGGGGATAGGGGTAGATGTGGGGAGGGATGTCGGCGGCTGCTCGAGGTCATCATGATGAAACCCTTGACGTCCCATCTTTATAAATGGAAGTGGAAGAGCACGAAGTCGAGATTGGATAGGAGCTTGAGTTCTTTTTGGCACCGATCGGTTCCCCACTTTAGAGATGTATTTTTTTTTGCGTGCGAGCAAACAGTGGATTGATTCTAAAAGGGATAGGCACTTTTCAACAGAAGTGCATGACGGACCAAAAATATGACCTCATTTTATTCGTTTGATAGATATCGTATTATTCATTGTTGTTCGTTCGGTGAAATTTTCTAATATTTGATTGTTGTGTTTCTAATTAGAGCACCCCATAATCACCCAATATGAGGGGATGATAAATGAAAGATACTGATTATAAATTTTGAAGAGCCCGTGGCAACGCACGGGCGTTATACTAGTCATTATGAAAGAGTTGAATGATGAATCATCATTCACCATTTTTTCTTTAATAGTACAAGATTTGGTTGTTAGGAAAGGTAAGATTCGATGCATTAGAAAAGATAAGATTTTAGCATTAATTGTCATGAAACTGGATTTCATTGTTTGGTAACGTGCTATCGGTTCCTATCCATTTGAAAAGTGGCTAGTTAGGAAAGGTTTTGTTAGACGATAAAAAAACCGATGTGAAGGGGTGGTGGTGGGAGGTGAGACGGAAAAAGAAAACGAACAACAAAAATCATGGACGCAATCCTCCTGACTGCTCCATTAGAAATAGAGATATAGGATGTGTTTTCAAAAAAAATCGTGAACCAACCCATGATTGAATAGTAAGGAGGATAGTGTATACTCAACCTATCAGAATCAACTCATAGACTTCACATCAATTAGTGCTCATATTTTTCTGAATTTATTTATTTCAGGCCTTCCATCGATGTGCGGCCAGTTAGAGGAGACGTTCCTATCGACTACCGACTATGTAAGTGTCTGTGTCGACTTCGTCAATCTTAAGATGATGTGCCGGCTTACTCTTTCAAATACTATGCTTATAGTGATAGAGTATGCGTGCATACGTGTATTCATATAGGTGAGTGTATAAACATCTACATATGTACGATCTTAAAAAGAAGACCCAAAGACGCGGAAAATGCGCGCATACATTCGGAAAAGCAGAGCTTCGGTGCCTCTGCATGGCAGCCGTCCGCGCAGCGGCGAAAAGCAGCATTCCGATTCCCATCGGCGTGCGTGCGTGCGTGCATGCATTCAGCGGTGCTACCAGTAGTACTCCAGCGAGTTCGCACCCACCCTATTCCAGCACGTGAGGCTGCCCCTGCTCGCGACGCCAATCAGTGTCACGGGCACCGTAGTAGTAGGAGTAGACCGGAAATCCCGGCGACTTGTCGCAGACCGGGAGAGAAGAGAACGTTCTTTGCCCCCTGCGAAACCGATGCTCTTGCCCGTGGCCTTCGCCGTGCGCGGCAAGCAGAGCAGCCGGCGCGTCCCACTCCCAGCACGCGAGCAGCCACGGCACGTTCGGGGTCGAGATCGCCGCCGGACACGGCACGCTCGATGCGGCCAACGCGGAGGCGTTGCGACTGATGCCCTTCCCAGTGTTTCATCGTGAATAGGTGCTAAGCATGTCACATAAACGAAAAAATGACATGACATAAGTTGCTAAAATATTTAATGCACTTAGCATCTCATCTACTCCATCGGTTTTAGTTTATAGTCTTGCGCGTATATCTAGGTTGCCAATTTTATCACCCTAATGTAAACTATATAACATAAAAATTGTATTGTTTGAAAATAAAACATCTGAAGCTTAAGTTGATATATTTTTTGTAATCTATGACTTGTATTAGGTTTGTCAAATTGACATCACTTGACATATGTGGTAAGCAATCCAATTAATTCCAAAAGGTTTGTCAAATTGACGACCTAGGGGTACGCGCACGCCCTGTAAACTGAGAGAGAGGGAATAAGCACCATTACATTGGAAGATGTCTGATGCGGCGACGGGCGAAGTAGCATGCCATGCGGGGCGCCGCCGCGCCGCACCCAGCCGGTGGAGGGTCCGCGACGGTGCTAAAATTTAGGGGGTGTTTGTTTCCAGGGACTTTTTTGTGTAGGGACTAAAAATGTCCCTCTTAGAGACTTTTTTACCAAACGGAAGGGACTTTTTAGGGACTAAACTAGGCATTTGGGACTAAATGAAAAAGACTCTCAAGGAGAGTCTTTTTGGGAATTTTTGGGACTTTTTCAATAATGCCCCTTCATGCATCCATTGGCCCGCCACCCCATGGTGTTGTTTGATTATTATTTTTTATATACTAGAGGCAACATGATCATTTAATAATCTCTAGGAAGAGACTAGAGACTTTTTAGTCTCTGAAAACAAATAAGGAGAAATTTTTTAAGAACTTTTTAGTTGGGACTAGAAAAAATTCTATGACTAAAAAACCAAACACCACCTTACTACTATGACTCTTCGGAGGAAACGGACGGCCTTGTCATGCATGCTACTAGTCATTTATTTACTATCCCATAATTACTACGGGAGCGAGTGGCGGTGACGATTCGCTTGGATCTCCATAGATCTATCGGCATTAATTGGAAGAAGAATGCAAGATTCTTCTTGAGCATGTCTAGCGCTACTACCGTGCTACTAGTACCATCCATTCGCAGTCCTAGTTGCTGGTGCCGAATGCCGATCAGTTGCCATCGGCCGGCTCGCCGATCTCGGACCAACCAATCAATCAATCTTCTCCCCCCGCCGAACCCTCAAGAGACACCCATCTTTTCAGCGAGGCATCTCCAATCGTCGGCATCGCTTTGCGACAAAGCGGAAAAGGAAGAAAAGCCTAGATTTTTAGTAGCCACGAAAGATGCGAGGCGAGCCCCGCCATTAGCGCGGGGCGCCGGCGCCGGCAGCCGCGATCTGGGGGAGGCCGTCCCTGGTCCGCGCCCCCGAAAGCTAAAGGTCGAAGATGATACTCCTTCCGTTCCTAAATACTTGTCTTTCTAGAGATTTTAATAAGTGACTACATACGACGCAAAATGAGTGAATCTACACTTTAAAACATATCTACATACGTCCGTATGTTGAGTCCATTCAAAATGCCTAGAAAGACAAGTATTTGGAAACGAAGGGAGTAGTTGATAGGGGTCGGCAGAGTGCCGTGAGAATGTGCGTGAGTTCACGCACGCACATGCCTTTCTTTGTCCTCCGGCCCCACCCCACCCAACCACACTCACGGCCGCCGGCCGGCCAAAAGCTTGGTCCGCCCGTGTCTGCGTGCACATCATATCCATGGATTTTAGTATGCCGGCCTCACTTTGTCTGAACGAGTGAGTTTTTGAGTTGATTATCTCTTTGATGAAGCAGCTAGGGAGAGGCGCACTAGTTGTGGAGGTCGTAGGTGGACGGGCCCCCACCACACGTGACACGTCTCTGCACTCCACTCGGTGTGATACCCACCATGTTTTCCTCGGCGGATATGTATCCGATGCCTTTCTTCATTCTCCTCCCCTATCTATCTGCTTCCTCGATCTCTTCGTCCTCTTCCGAACCCCCTTCATATACTCACCTTGAATCCTTCGTATGCTACTAGTATAGTATAGCGCCGTATCCTGGCATTGCCAGCTCCCGCTTCTTTCGAGTAGTCCGTCCGTCCGTCCGTTCGTGTGCTTGTGGCGAACTTGTTCTTGGCAGCTGGTTCAATCTATTCGACTGTTAACAGCGTTGCTTTTACCTTGATGATGTGCTCTGTTCTTGGAGCCAGCCAGCACAAGGAAATCATAGGAGCGTAGCTGTCTTTTCGCCGACGGCCGACGGATCCTGGTCGAGCTCGGGAGCGCGGCAGCCATGGAGCCCGGAAAGGTCAGCCATAGATTCCCAAATTTTCAAAATTAAGCAAGGTAGGTAGGAGGGGCAATTATCAATGACAGAACCTGGTGCCAATCAATCGGTTGGATGCAGCGGGAGACATGGCGGACGACGATGCTGCTGGCGTACCAGAGCCTGGGGGTGGTGTACGGGGACCTGAGCATCTCCCCGCTCTACGTCTACAAGAGCACCTTCGCCGACGACATCACCCACACCGACTCCAACGACGAGATCCTCGGCGTCCTCTCCTTCGTCTTCTGGACGCTCACCCTCATCCCGCTCCTCAAGTACGTCTCCATCGTGCTCCGAGCCGACGACAACGGCGAGGGCGGCACCTTCGCGCTCTACTCCCTCATCTGCAGGCACGCCAACGTCAGCCTGCTCCCCAACCGCCAGCTCGCCGACGAGGAGCTCTCCACCTACAGCCTCGAGCGCCCGCCGGAGGAGGTCGCCCACGGCTCCCGCGTCAGGCGATGGCTCGAGGCGCACCGCAGCCTCAAGACCGCCCTGCTCGTCATGGTCATGATCGGGACCTGCATGGTCATCGGCGACGGCGTCCTCACCCCCGTCATCTCCGGTATGTATCTTCAGACTTTTTCGGTCCAAGTTCTTTCTTTTTTGGCCTTTTGTTCTTCAGTTGGCTCTTCAGTTCAGGGAGTGAGGAGCAGTTACTTATTAATACTGCTGTTGATTCTTGTCTGTTGCAAATGCAGTGTTCTCGGCTGTTTCTGGGCTTGAGCTCTCCTTGTCCAAGCATCAGCATGAATGTGAGCCTCCCTCAACTCTGAACTGCAGATTTGTTTTTTTGCATTTAAAGATTTTGTTGGATTTGTCTGAAGTCAATGAACAGAGTACTGCACAATAGGTCATAATAAGTAAACACTAGTGACTTTACTGATGAACTGATACAGTACTTCACAATGATGCCTATGGACTTGCGAAATCCTTTTTTCTGGAATTAGCAAAATTGGAGCAAACTGTGAGGATTACCAAAAAAAACTAATTTTGGAGCAAACTGATAAGTTGTCACTCGTTCCTACTTCACTTACCTGGGCCCAAATACTCCCAGTTATCAGCTGTCTAGCAGAACTGTATCATGACTTGTATTTTTGTCACAAATTGCACTGAAAGAAAGTATGAGAGAACTGTTAAATGCGATAAAGTCTCATAAATATTTCAGTCACAGCCAAAATCACTGAATTTCAGTGATTTTGGTTTTCATTCCGGCCAAAGGACCATAATTATAACTTGAATTCGATTGAAATCCAACCAAATATTTTGAAATTTCAAGAAGATCATTTGGTGGCTGAAATATTCTGACCAAAACGCAATTATTTCAGTACCGACTGAAGTGACCAGAAAGTGAAAACTATTAGACTAGTTCTCTGTCGCTTGTTCTGCCTGCTCATTTGTTCTTCTTGTTTTTGCTCTCATGCAGATGCCGTCACTCCGATTACTTGTGCCATAATAGTGTTCCTGTTTGCGCTCCAGCATTACGGCACCCACCGCGTCGGGTTTCTCTTCGCTCCCATAATTCTAGCCTGGCTGATCTGCATGAGTGCGCTTGGCGTGTACAATATCATCTACTGGAACCCTCAGGTTTACATGGCACTCAATCCCGTATACATGTTCAAATTCTTGAAGAAGACCAAGAAGTCTGGTTGGATGTCCCTGGGAGGGATTCTGCTCTGCATGACAGGTAAAGTTCAGTATGAAATGAAACATTGGTTAACACAGTTTTTATTTTTTGCCAAAATTACACAGGGGAATTGTCCAAATGTAAACAGTCTGACATGTTTCCTTCTTTCCAGGATCTGAAGCAATGTTTGCAGATCTTGGCCACTTCTCCTACAGTGCAATCCAGGTACTATAACAGGTTAATTTCAGCAACTAGTTCAGTTCCTACGCTATTTTTGTTCAACTCATCATGTTGTTTGGGCAAATCTTGACTCTGCTCCTTGCTTTTGCAGCTTGCTTTCACTTCTTTGGTGTACCCTGCACTGATCCTAGGATACATGGGTCAAGCTGCCTATTTAACCAAACACCATGACTTCGACTCAAGCTACCAAATTGGATACTACATCTCAGTTCCAGGTACCTACTGCTTACTTTTTTGAAACAGAGGCAAAAACTTTGCCTCATCATTAATTAAAAGATGAGAATTCCCTGATTGATTAATTAGAAACCGGGCGAAAACCGACCTACTGCTTACTTGGATTAGTAGATTACCAGTACTAATGCTAGCTGATGATTCTTACAGTGGCACAGTATCTGTGAAAGACTTGCACTGTTCTGCATTTACCATTTTATTCAGTAAACAGACACTAATTGAACACCAAAATTTATTTATGCAGAGGCTGTGAGATGGCCAGTGCTGGTGCTGGCGATCATGGCGTCGGTGGTCGGAAGCCAAGCGATCATCAGCGGCACCTTCTCCATCATCAACCAGAGTCAGGCCCTGAGCTGCTTCCCGCGGGTGAAGGTCGTGCACACATCGGCGAAGGTCCATGGCCAGATCTACATCCCGGAGATCAACTGGATGCTCATGGTGCTCTGCATCGCGGTCACCGTCGGGTTCCGCGACACCAAGCACATGGGGAACGCGTCGGGGCTGGCGGTGATCACGGTGATGCTGGTCACCACGTGCCTCACGTCGCTGGTCATGATGCTGTGCTGGCACCGGCCGCCGGTGCTGGCGCTGGCCTTCTTCGTCTTCTTCGGATCCATCGAGGCGCTCTACTTCTCGGCATCACTCACCAAGTTCCTTGACGGCGCGTGGGTGCCGCTCCTCCTCGCGCTCATCCTCGTCGCCGTCATGTTCGTGTGGCACCACACCACCGTCAAGAAGTACGAGTTCGACCTCCACAACAAGGTCACCATGGAGTGGCTCCTCGCGCTCTGCGACAGGCTCGGCATGGTCCGCGTCCCCGGCATCGGCCTCGTCTACACCGACCTCACCTCCGGCGTGCCCGCCAACTTCTCCCGCTTCGTCACCAACCTCCCGGCCTTCCACCGCGTGCTCGTCTTCGTCTGCGTCAAGTCCGTGCCCGTGCCGCGCGTGCTCCCCGCCGAGCGCTACCTCGTCGGCCGCGTCGGCCCGCCGGGCCACCGCTCGTACCGCTGCATCGTGCGCTACGGGTACCGGGACGTGCACCAGGACGTGGACTCGTTCGAGACGGAGCTCGTCGAGAGCCTTGCGTCCTTCATCCGGCTCGACGCGCTCTTCCGGTGCAGCGACGCCCGCAGCGACGCCGACTACGAGCGCGAGAACGCCTTCACCGTCATCGGCAGCAACCCGCTCCGGCGCCGCATCAGCTACGACGACACCCACGACAGCGCGTCGTCCGTGGAGATACGCGTGGAGAGCCCGACGGGCAGCAACGGGACGAACACCATGGAGCTCACGGCCATGCCGGCGGCGGCGCCGCGGGTGGTGAAGAGGGTGAGGTTCCTTGTGGACCCCGGGAGCCCCGACGTGGAGGACAAGCAGATGCTGGAGGAGCTCCACGAGCTGTGCGAGGCGAGGGAGGCCGGCACGGCCTTCATCATGGGCCACTCCCACGTGAAGGCCAAGCCCGGGTCGTCGCTGCTCAGGAGGCTGGCCATCGGGTACGGGTACAACTTCCTGCGCCGGAACTGCCGCGGCCCGGACGTCGTGCTGCGCGTGCCGCCGGCGTCGCTGCTTGAGGTCGGCATGGTCTACGTGCTGTGACTCACAGACACGGGGCTTCTGTTCTGTCTCTAGCTTCCGGACATGCTGCTGTAAATTGTAACGTGACGGCGTGGTGCGCGATGGAAATATTATGTTTTGATTTGATGAAATGCAAAAATCATATGCGGTCGCGGGGTGATAATGCAAAGATCGACCGCCTGATAGCCGTCTGATCTCTCCCATATGAGCTAGCCGGCAACAAGGCTAGTATTGCGCTCGGCCCTCAGCAACAGGAGCCTTGTTGCAATATCCCTGAACCATTTTTTCCTTCTAAAACAAGGCCTCTGTTGCAGTTGCAATCATAAGAAAATCCCATTATTCTGGCCCTTGCATACAAAGGTGCGGTGAGCGCGGCGCCGCCCTCCTGTTACAAAATCGTGTACTATAAAAATTCCAACATACAAAGGATCAAAATAATCTAAGTTGCATCAGGATATGCAATGGTCAATCAAGGACAGAGCAGCAATGTAAAAATTATTGTCAGCTAACTCAAATGTAATTTGACAGGCTGGTGCTAAATCATTGTTTGCCGCTACTCACTATTACAATATGACACCTTTAAAGTACAATCAAACCCAATGTTCCAATTGTCTCACTTTACCTCTCACGGTCACTATTGTGAAGCCCACATGGTTTTCAGGGGTAAGTTTTTGATGCAACTGATTTTAATCCATCACACATTCAAATCAAGAGCATCTTAGACTATTTGATGAACCAACAATAAAGCAGCTTTTATGTATCAAATCAAGAGCATCTTAAACCGTTTGATGAACTAACAATAAATAAAGAGCATCTCTATCTTGGATTCAATGGCAATATACGTGTGATGTGAAGTTGGAGTAGAGGCACATACATGTGTGATGTCCAAACAAAGAGCTTGATATTGTCGTCATGTCCAGATGACCAAACAAATGCAGTGCTTGTCTGCTGCAAGCATGATCCAAGATAAACAGCAGCAACACTTATTCATTTATTCTCTCTTTATATGAATAACAGACTCGACATTCTGGCATAGTGGTATTCAGGCATTAAAACCATGATTTGTCCATAGGAGGACTACTAAATGTGATTGGCACCAGCGGAAGCGCTGACAGAATATGATACGAACCTGACATTGAAGACGATCTCCAAATGTTAGTGCTTGTATGGTCAACCAGCAACATATCAAGCATATCTGCAACCAATACAAAATTAACACAAACATGACTAATTCTGCACATTTTTATCAGTAGCCAGTAGATACTGTCCAGGCTATTGCTAGTGGTTACCGGTTGCATAGGTGCTAAAAATAGGTGCTAAAAACAATTGAGCCTTATAAACCGGAAAGGAGGGAGTACTTATTTTGTTGTCAAATAAATTTCTTCTCACGACCGGGTTCACACAAGAAGCTGTTGTGCAGCTCCAGGTGGCCGTGAAGCAAAACAATAAAATCAGAAAGACAACTCTTATTACCCAGCCGCATGAAAGAATCAAGATAATATTTTCAAAAAAAAGAAGAATCGAGATAAAGCAGGGGACCGCCCATAAATTGTTAGCAAATAGTTCAAAACATAAATAGATTGCAACGATACATGGTCAGAACTGAATTGTTAGTGATTGGAAATAGAACAAGGAACTCAATTGTACACAAGTAGTCCTTAAAGTATCACAAATAGTAGGCATAAGCATGGTTATATAGCAACATTAACATTTGTCCGTTAGAACTGAGTGTGAGATGTCCTATTAACGAAGCAACAGAAGTCTTAGATGTGCTTGCACTACCAGAAAAACACCACCCCACCTTCCTGAAACTGAACGAGAAAAAATAAAGTGAGCATGCATCATGTAACCACAAAGACAAACACGTTTTCAGAGTGGGCATTCACTATTGTTTGGCAGACAATCACCAGCTATTGAGGACCTTGCAAATTAGAAGCAATATGTATACAACAATAGCAGGTGGAAATCATTGGTTGCAAACAAATAAAGGATTCATGGTCCAATGCTAGTGGGGACTCACAATTGCTTTCTTCTTTTTGTGATACTGTCCAGGATGAACAAGCGCTCTGCGAACCGACGTGCCTCTGCTCTTCATCTCTTGATTGATCTGGTCTGCTTAAAACACAAGTGGAAGCTGGCACACAAACGCATCAGTTAGTAGTTTGTGAAATTACAGAACCACACCAGACCAATATCACAAAGGAGGTTCTAAATTTTTTTGCAAGCTTGGGACCATAAGAAGCTCTAGTCATCAAACGTTTAACAATAGAATGCGACGGCAGTTTGATTTCTTCACTCCTAAGCTGGAACTGTAACAATCAAACCAATATGTTCCCCACGTCTGCTCAAACCAGCATCCAGAGATGCATTGGGTGAGCGCTATCATGCAACATTACATTCGTTTTGGATGTAGACATGTGAGGTATGAAGGCTGCTATGGCTGTTGTCTGAATCCAGTGCTACATGCCTACCTCCGCCAGAAATACGGCGCCCTCTCCGGCACCCGCGCTCTTGCGCCGCCGCTGCCACACAATATTGCAAGGTCACCGCCGAGCACGACACACCCGAGGGTGAATCAGCGCCAATGTCAATCCGGAGTTCCACGGGAGTTCACCAAGTTCCAGGCGGTCAGTCCATCGACCAGCCGCCGTTGGGCGCCGTCCCAGTGGGAGGACTGAGAAGGGGAGAGGGGCGCCGTTACCTGATTCCCCGCTACCGCCGAGGATCTGTCGTCCGCCACCGCCGTTCCATAGAGAGAGGATTGATTCGCAGCCTCTCCACGCCGCCACGCCACCTCTGACCAAGGAGAGTCGCCGCTTGTGTGCGGCAAGTTTTTCTTTTCTTCGAGGGCTTCGCTGAAGCCAGAGCAGTTGGGTCAGCCCAGCAAACAGTTTTCTGGAGTAGCATTTTACCGACTTTACTGCAGGGGCGCACTACAGCGAACCATTTTATTTTCTAAAAAAACATTTTACCCCTAGAAAAAGCTGCACTGTAGCGACCGCTTAAAAGAATGAAGAATGCTGGAGTGCCCGCCTCCTCAGTCTCGTCGAGGACATGTCAAGGCGTCTCTGTGCCATCCAATCTGCCCGGTATATACTTCTTCCTTTCCGGTTTATAAGGCTTATCTTAAAATTTTAGTTTTTTCATTTTATAAGACTCAATTTGGTTGTTTCCCATCACATGTTCAGACTTTAAGGTGCATTAAATTATTGCATGCAAGTATTAAGACGCTTCCTTTTAAGGTTGCAGGCACCCATTATAGGTCATTTTGCGTCTGCGGGAGTTCGAACTTGCGATCAGTTGCAGCGACGCCAACACATTACCAATAGGCCATCGAACGACTAGTGCTTCGTAACTTGTTTTTTTATTTTTATTGGTAACTTCAATGGCGGGAATCCTTTTGTTTTGGAAAGCTTTCAGAAGCTTCCCAAGCCGGGTTTTTTTCTAGTTCATAGGTCATTCCGGGGCGGCTTTATTCAGATTGTCTTATTTCTTTTTTCTTTTTTAGTGTGTGTTCTTTAAAAAAAATGATGAAACTGTTTTCAAATTTTTGAACTTTTTCATATTTCATGAACTTTTTTGCAAATTCAATGAATTTTTTTTCAAAATTGTGAACTTTTTCTAAAATTGAATGAACTTTTTCTCACAATCGACCAACCTTTTCTAGTTTTGGCCGACCTTTTCATGTTTTTGAACTGTTGTAAAATTTGTGGTTTTTATATTTTTCTGAATTTATTTTTAGATAATTAATACCAGATATATAATATATATATGTGTAGTACTGGAAGAAGGGTCAAATAGACCTTTTTCTAGATACTGGACAAGGAAGATAGTTTGTTCTGTTGGTAACGGCGATAGCCTGTTGCTGGTCAGGTCATGACTTTGAATCTCTGTTCTCCCATATATTCACGCCATCCAGCCAGGGGTTGTGACGGGAAGAGCCCATATGGCCAGGGTTGTGTTTGCCGTGCCCGGTGTGCCATGGTGAATCCTACTTGGCGCTTAAGCGCCCGATTGCGAACGGGCGCCTAAGGGCGCATCCAATTGGCCCATCTTGACTTCTGTTTCTGTTTTAAATCCACAAAAAAGCGAGTGTCCAGTGGTCGCAAAGGTCCGTCAGGCCACGAGGGCCATCCGGCCAGGGGTTGTAACGGGAAGAGCCTGGATGGCCAGCGTTGTGTTTGCCGTGCCCGATGCTCCCTGTCATGGCGAATCCTATTTGGCGCTTAAACGCCCGTTTGCGAACGGGTGGGTGAAGGCGCTTCCCGTCAGGCCACGAGGGCCATTCAGCCAGTGGTTGTGACGAAAAGAGCCCGGATGGCCAACGTTGTGTTTGCCGTGCCCGATGCTCCCCGCCATGGCGAATCCTATTTGGCGCTTAAGACCCCCTTTGCGAATGGGCGCATGAAGGCACTTTCAATTGGGCTCGGCCCATCTTGACTTCTGTTTCTGTTTTAAATCCGCAAAAAGGGCGCGTGTCCAATGGCCGCAAAGGCCCGTCAGGCCACGAGGGCCATCTAGCCAGGAGTTGTGACGAGAAGAGCCCGGATGGCCAGCGTTTTGTTTGCCGTGCCCGGTGCTCCCCGCCATGGCGAGTCCTATTTGGCGCTTAAGCGCCCATTTGCGACCGGGCGCGTGAAGGCGCTTCCCGTTAGGCCACGAGGGCCATCTAGCCATGGGTTGTGACAGAAAGAGCCCGGATGACCAGCATTGTGTTCGCCATGCCTAGTGCTCCCCGCCATGGCGAATCCTATTTGGCGCTTAAGCGCCCGTTTGTGAACGGGCGCCTGAAGGCACTTCCAATTGGGCTCGGCCCATCTTGACTTTTGTTTCTGTTTAAAATTCGCCAAAAAAGTGTGGCCCATCTCGAAGGCAACTGAACCACTACGCTAGCTACCACGCTTTGAGCAACTTGCGTCTTTCCGTATTTCATTATTACCTTCCTCGGTTTTTTCCCAGTTCACCGTTTAGTTAACACACATTTTTATTCTTTTTCTTTCTTTTTATTCTAAAATGCATGGATTTCTTTCAAATTCGATGAACTTTTTTTCAAATTCGACGAATATTTTTTCAAAATCCGTGATTATTTTCAAATTCTATGAACTTTTCTCAAACTCGGTAAACATTTTTTACAAACTCGGTGAACTTTTTTTCAAAATCGATGAACTTTTTTCAAATTCAACGAACTTTTTTCAAAGTCGATGAACATTTGTCAAATTTGATGAATTTTTCTCACATTCGGTGAACATTTTTTTCAAATTTGATAAACTTATTTTCAAATTCGATGAACTTTTTTTAAAATCCGATGAACGTTTCCCAAATTTGATGGATTTTTTTCAAAAAAGATTATCAATTTTTGTGAACTTTGTTGAAATTTATGTAATTTTTTCAAAATCAATGAACTTTTTTCAAATGTTGTGAACTTTTCTTCATGATAGATGATTTTCAAAATGGATGAACTGTTTTAAAATTGATAACCTTTTTTTCATACTCATGAACTTTTTTATATCTCTGAACTTTTTTTTTTCAAAATCCTTGGGAATTTTTGTATTCACGAATACATTCCTTTTTTACCTTTTCGTAATTTTTAAAATAATTTATACTGCACACACACACACACACATGTTAATGTTGTATACTAGAAGAAGGCTCAAATAGTGCCATTTTCTGATTGTAGTCAACAATGTGACCTTGGTGTAGTGTTTTTTTCTTTTGAGAAACACCTACGATTTTATTCATACTCATAACTATTACAGGTACACTAATTCGGATCTAAAATCCAAGAAAATACAAAGTAACTTATATGACTAAGAATTACAATGAAATCTCTTGGAAACACCTTCGCTGCATCAATCTCTGTTAGAAGGAATACTCCAAAGACTTCGGTAAAAAGGCTGTAATTGAACTGGGGCAACGATGTTGTCACTCTTTCACCCGCACGAATATTACTAATAATGGTTTTTGAAAGCACCTTGAGTCGCCCATTCAAAAAGATGAGAAACCTTGATCGGTGAATGTATTTGGGCCGGGGATGATCCCCTAGTAGTGCAGGACGTAGTGGTTGTTGTGCGTGGTAACACTTTTTCTTCATGTTTGCTTTTGCGCAGGTTACTGGGCCGGCTCAATCCAATCCCTCTGCGACCGCCAGCTGCTCTAAACGGCGCTAACAGCACCAAATAGGAGCTCAAATCCTAAACGGCGCTCGTAGCGCCCGTTACAGTATTAATGGTACACGACGCACACCCCCTCTCCCGATGGGCTAGCCCATGTTCACTTTTTTTCCTTCATAAACTGCTGCAAAAAATAGGCGCTGCGAAGGATTCGATACCGCGCGGCTGAGTTACAGCGCAACACTCGTCAACCACCCAAATCAGTTGAGTTATGTGATCTTCTGCAGCTTCTTCGTTCTTCTATTCTTTCTTTTTTCTTTTCCTTTTTATTTCTTCTTTCTTATTTTCCTTTTTATGTTTTCTTTCTTCTGTTTTTTCTAATTCAATATAAAAAGTTCAACAGATTTTATGAACGTTTTTAAAAAATTTATGAACTTTTTTCAAAATTCATGATTTTTTTCGTATTTGATGAACTTTTTTCAAACTTAATGAACTTTTTTTCTAAATTGGTGAACTAATTTTAAATTTGGTGGTCCTTTTTGAAATTCATTGCACTTTTTCTCAAGTTCGATAAACATTTTTTTGAAGTTTGTGAACCTTTTCAAAACCGATGAACTTTTTTGGAAGTAAGTGAACCTTTTTCCGAAATTTTCTGAACTTTTTCTTCAAAATCGATGAACTTTTTTGAATATCGACAAACTTTTTGTCAAAATCAACGAACTTTTTCAAAAAATAGATGAACTTTTTCCTAATTCATAAATTGTTTTGAATACATGAACTTTTTCTAAGTCATGATTGTTTTAATATTTTGTTCGGATTTTTTCCCCAAAAAATAGCGTTTTTTCTGAGATTTATGTGCAAGAAATAGTGCAGCAACGTTTTAATTGTTTCTTAATGTAAACATTCACTAGCGCGTAGTAGCTCTTGTGTTTAGGCGACCTAAACGGCGGTTGCTCAAATCCTCACGGGAGCTCATTTTTTATCGAACAAAACCAACTCGTGTTAGCACGGCAGCGTAGATGGGCCGGCCCACCCAAGCGAGCGCGTGAGCGCCAGTTTCGTTTGGCGCCATGGAGTTCCCGCTCTTGTGCTCCATGGAGTTCCTGATCTTGCCTCAAAAATCTCACGAGTCGGGCTGCTGCGTGAGCTGTTTCATGTTGCACCTCCGACACCACGCACGTTCGCCTCTCTCTCTCTCTCTCTCTCTCTCTTGCGAAATACGTTCGCCTCTCTCTCACATTGGATTTGTAGCTCCTGCTCGGGAGTGCTCTTGCCCGTTGCGGTCACCAGCCGGCGAGGCCCTGCTCGGAGCCATTCTTTTCACGCGGCCGTTGTTTTTCAGTTTTCACGCAGCTTTTTCTTTCCCCTTCTCAGCATTCTCCAGCCTCTTACCAAATTGATCGGGATAATCGCGGAGCGTGCAGAGAGGTTGGATCAGCATCAGTTGGAATAGGCAGAGGACGTAGTCGAGGCTCTCCTCCTTTGATGCATCCTTTTTGCTTCACAATCTTACGTCAAGTTTTCTCCACGCCACCTCTTCGTCCATCCTCCCACCCTCCGTCGTTTTTTTCCGTTTTCCACCCCCTTCTGGTTTCATCAAATCAATATTTGGTAACCTAATAAACTGGATGAATCTATGATATAGCAATAACTTCACTATCAGTAAATAATGTTTTTTATGGTAAGACCTGTTAGCGGACAGACATTTTCGGTAACCCAATAAAAATAATAAATTCACGTTTGTAAGTAAATAAAATATCAATCAATCTCTTATATTTGATAACACAATAAAACATATCAAGCATGGGCACATACCTAATATATTTTATCAGTTTATTAAGAGATGGTACAAATTTGTGCTTTAGACCAAAACATAATCTTATTTCGTCTATTTGTTTTGCACCAAGATTTATCTTGTTTGGTCCTCTTATTATGTTAAAATATATCTGGACCCGTGGCAACGCACGGGCACATACGTAGTACTCCCTCCGTCCAAAAATACTTGTCATCAAAATGGATAAAAAGAGATGTATCTAGAACTAACATACATCTAGATACATCCCCTTATATCCATTTTGATGATAAGTTTTTCCGGACGGAGGGAGTATATACTTAAAAGAATACTTAATGTTCTGTCGTCCATCCTTTTTCCGTCCTCCATCCGCACCACTCCTCATCCATTTTTGATTTAGTCAATTTTTCTCACTATTTTTTCTTAAAATCATCTCAACCGACTCGCGTCTTATTGACTTACCAAATAAAATAATATTTTCCTTGGTAAGTCAATTAATATCGATTCAAATACCTTTTGATATGTAATCGCATTAACAATGAAAAATACCTCATAAATCATGATGATTGCGTATAAAATATTTGTGCTCTGTTGCAACGAACGGGCAATTATTATCTAGTGTATACTTGCACTGTCACACACACACACACACATGGACCCTATGGGGTTAGATATTCTTAACAATTGACAATCATATTCCATCGCAAAGTAAAAACCAATTTGATTATTCTTATTTGTTTGACGAAAAAAAAGACTAGGTAGATTTTCATTGCAATTCGACAATGAGTTCAAGCTACTTGGGACGTTAGGTCCCTAAAACAAAAAAAACTATGATAAATAGGATAACAATTGGGCACGACACAACTGCGCATCATGCACCAGTCAAATTAACATCGACGACGTGCCTTTCAGCCTGGCTCAAGATTCATCAGTGCCTTGTGTTGTCCTCCTGCCTTTAAGTGTCCGGAGAATACTGCAATACAATTGTAGGATGGCTTATCCAAGTAGGATCCTTTTATTAATTTTGCTGTGGTAGCTCATGTGGCCACCATATGCTTGTGGTGTTCTGAACCTGATGTTACACTGCCTACATGTGTACTCATCCAATCTTAGTCGAGCCGCTGTTGAGATGGTACAGGGTGCAGGATTTGCTTGAAACATAACACTAAGGCCACCCATCATTGTTTGCTGCATCGCCATTCGCCCACGGGTAGATTCTGGGACTGTACAAGGTGTTTGGTTGACAAGTGGTAGGACCCCACAAAGTTCTTCATATGATGATGGCCCTAGGATTGTATATGGCTTCTGATCCTGCACATAGTTGGATGTGAAAGACAGTTAGGTTTACACCTACTATAGAGGAAAAAAAAGGCAATGGTAGTGAGTTTACCTTGGAGACTAGCAATTCAGAATACTCGAAGACCGGAGAAATATTGAAAACTCCACTAGAGTTAAGGTTGGCATCCATGATGGCAAGCGGACTTCCTTGGATCGCAGAATGGGTCTCCATGGTAAAGATCTACATTTCATCAAGCAAGCAAACCAAAGTATTTACTCACCGGGGAATGCATGCATGATGTTTATGCTACTATATAACACCAAAGGACGGACTAACCGTGAAGTTGTCAATGAATGGACTAACGGTGAAGTTGTCCTTGAACGGACTTGCGCTATCCGGTGGTGCAACAAGAACCGAGCTGGACGGGAGTGCTGGTGGAAGACGCGCAAGTCCATTCATGGAGTGTTCATCGAACGGAAACATGGACTCTCCGTGCTCTGGGTTGATGGGCATACTATTCATATATGGAGTTGAAATTGGCATTGGGTTTTTCATCTTCTGGAACTCTTCCAACGTTGGCATAGCGGTTGTACCTCTAAGCGCTTCATGCAACGGGGAAACATACGAAATGTAGTCCTCGTCACTTGTGAAACATCTCGTATCCTTGGTCAGAGAACCATCTGGATCCATGGAAGGCTAATCTAATAGGAGAATGATAAGCTTTCTGTGTGTGTGTTTCTATCTTTGTAGGTGGTTTCTAAAGCAGCGTAGGGGGGCTCTTTATAGCAACCATGTTGAAACAGAAAGTTGTTCTTCCATGCGTCGGAGTAATTAGCCGTATCTATAATATATGATCCACATTATGCTTGTAATCTAGACTAGAAGATACGATTCACAAAGGTGTAAACGTATTTTCTTAACGTAAATCTTTTTGATTTATGTATTTAAAAAAGATCAACTGCTCCGTACAATGTAAGAAGACAAGTACGCCACCCTTGTACAATTTGATACTGCACGTGTTCGCCATCTTTCTCTTCACGTGCTCACGGATGCATGGCTATCAAATCAGGCAGGTATCTGCATGCGTCACTTATATTTGGCAAGAGGATAAATAGGGATACCGGCGGTCCATCAGACGGGTAATTGAAAATTTTCAAGATCTCAGCCATTTATTTTTTACCTTCAGGCTTGCATCCAATAGTTGACATTTGCTTTCTCGATTTTCAATTGCCTTCGGCTAGCTGTGGGCCGATACTTGGCTGTCCAATATGGGCCTCATCTTTCAACGTGTCCAAGAGACTGCCACAAGTCCCCGAGTATAAGGATACCTAAACGGCAAACTCTATTTGACGATCTCTACGTCAAGTGGTCGACCCTTCGCACAGGTGACTCGAGCGACTGACATGGGTCGGCACATTTAGCAGTAAGTGAATCCTGGTTTTACCGACTTTGGGAATTTTTTGGAAGGTTTTGGTCCGGTTCAGGCCAAGCTTTTAGGGTTTTCATTTTCTGGTGGTATCATTTTCTTGTTTTTCTTTGGTTTATTCTTTCTTTCGTTTTTTCATTTTTCCTTTTTTCAATTTTATTTTTAAAACAATTCATTAATTTTAAAATATTTACACCCTTACTAAAAAATTATGTTTTCAAAAAATGTTTGCATTTAAATGTTTGTGTTCTCAAAAAATGTTCATATTTTCAAAAGTGTTCGTGTTTTCCTAAGAAAATATTCCCCATTCTCATCTTTTGTTCACATCATAATTATTTTTTTCTGGTTTTCAAAAAATGTTTGCACTTTCCAAAAGTTGTTCCCATTTTCGAAAAATCACGTTTCCAAAATAGTTTGCATTTCAAAAATATTTTTATTTCCAAGAAATATTTTTTGTTATACCATATTTATATTAAAACCAGTTGATCTAAATTTTAAAGGAAATGAAAAATTATGTAAAAATTGAACCGAGAAAACCAAACAGAAAATCAAAAGTAAAAAAGGGCATTGTGGAACATGCTGAGGAAGAGCGCTCGTTACGATGACCAAACTGGGCTAGCCCAGAACACACAAGCCTCTACGTTTGCCAGGCATCTTGACGGAATACGTGACGAATAGGAGCTCCCTACCTAGTACTGAACATATTCTGTCCGGCTCTGAGCCAAATCAGAAGCATACAATAACCTACTTGAGGCCACCCAGAAGCTTTGAACGCCCTTCGGGCTAAACAAGAAGCGTGCAACGCAGCCTGCCCGAAGGCCATCTTGTGGACAATCTGCCAAAGCTGACATGCGAGATCCAGGCATTGTTGGTGTGTGTAACTCCTCAGTAGAGGTTAACATTGTGGACCCACATGCTCGAGGCTACCAAGGGCATTATCAACGAAGTCAAATTATCCGAAGCAATAGGAAAAAGATACACAACAAGATTGCTTCCTTGCATTGTGAGGACAACAACTATGACCCAACGGGTCTGACAGGCGAGCCCATTAATTGGTTGTGTTGTGCGAAACCATTTGGCTTCATGTATTGAATTATGCCGCATGAGGCTAGCGAGGTAGAAGCTACCCCGGGCATAGTCAACGATGTGAAATTGACTAGAGTACTCAAGGGGCAAGGGGTCGATTCTTATTTCTATGACGGACTAGGTGGGGTTCATCTCACCACTTTGATGACGTGGTGTGAACTTTTATGATGATCATATGTTGTCTTTATTTTGGACCCCGAAAACAGTAGGAGAGTGATACGTCTCCAACATGTCTATAATTTTTGTTGTTTCATGCTATTATAATATCAATCTTGGATGTTTATTATGCAATTATATATCATTTTTTGGGACTAACCTATTAACCTAGTGCCCAGTGGCAGTTGCTATTTTTTTACTTGTTTTTGGCTTCTTAGAAAATTATTACCAAACGGAGTCCAAACAATACGAGACTTTTTGACGATTTTTCCTAGACCAGAAGGGGCCCTAAAAGCTTCGGGAGAAGACCGCGGAGCCACGAGGGAGAGGCAAGCACGCAGGGTGCACCCCGGGGGGTTCCCCTAGGCTTGTGGGCCCCCTCATGGCACCTCTTGACCTAATTCTAGCTCTATAATTAAATTCCCAAATATTCCCAATACACTAGAGAGCCACCCAAAACAATTTTCCACTGTCGCAAGTTTCTGTTCTTCGGAGATCCCATCTAGAGACCTTTTCTGGTACTCTGTCGGAGGGGGAATCGATCAAGGAGGGACTCTACATCAACCTTGCTTCCCTTTCAATGATGTGTGATTAGTTTACCACAGACCTACGGGTCCATAGCTAGTAGCTAGATGCCTTCTTCTCTCTTTTTGATCTTCAGTACAATGTTCTCCTTGATATTCTTGGAGATCTATTTGATGTAACCCTTTTTTGCTGTGTGTTTGTTGGGATCCGATGAATTGTGGGTTTATGATCAGATTATTCATGAATATTATTTGAGTATTCTTTGAACTCTTTTATGCATGATTATTATAGCTTTGTATTTCTATCCAATCTATCGGTTTGGTTTGGCCAACTAGATTGATTTATCTTGCAATGGGGGAGGTGTTTTGTGATGGGTTCAATCTTGTCTTGCTCAATCCTAGTGACATAAAGGGACATGACACGTATTTGTATCGTTGTAATTTAGAATAAAAAGATGAGGTTTATTCATATTGATTGGGTTTTACTTTGTCTACATCATGTCATCTTGCTTAAGGCGTTACTTCATTTTTTTATGAACTTAATACTCTAGATGCATGCTGGATAGCGGTCGATGTGTAGAGTAATAGTAGAAGATGCAGGCAGGAGCCGGTCTACTTTTCTGAGATGTGATGCCTATACATGATCATTGCCTTGAATATCGTCATAACTATGCGTTTTTCTATCAATTGCCCAATATTAATTTGTTTACCCACCATATGCGATGTTAAAGAGAGAAGCCTCTAGTGAAAACTATGGCCCCGGAGTCTATCTTTATCAAATCCAAAAAATACCTTGCTGCAATTTATTTATTGTTATTTTATTTTGTGTTTTGTTTACCTATATATCACTATGAGATTTGATCCTTGCAATTAACTGACAAGGGATTGACAACCCCTTGTTTGCGTTGGGTGCAAGTATTTGTTCACGTGGTCTTGCGTGGTTCTCCTACTGGATTGATTGTTGGGAAATGTAGCATGCAATTTCAAAACAAAATCCTACGCTCACGCAAGATCTATCTAGGAGATGCATAGCTACGAGAGGGGGAGAGTGTGTCCACGTACCCTCGTAGACCTAAAGCGGAAGCGTTTGACAACGCGGTTGATGTAGTCGAACTTCTTATCGTTTCGACCGATCAAGCACCGAACGTACGACACCTCCGAGTTTTGCACACGTTCATCTCGATGACGTCCCTCGAACTCTTGATCTAGCAAAGTGTTGAGGGATATATCCGTCAGCACGGCGACGTGGTGACGGTGATGGTGAAGTGATCCACGCAGGGCTTCGCCTAAGCACTACGTGAATATGACCGGAGGTGTAAACTGTGTGTGTGTGTGGGGGGGGCACACACGACTAACAACTGTTGATGTTGTGTTCTATCGGTGCCCCCCCACATATATAGGTTGGAGGGGAGGAGAGGTAGCCAAGGGGGCGCCCCAAGTAGGAGGAATCCTACTTGGAGCCTCCCAATTCGGCCTCCCCCTTACCATATCTTCTGAAGGAGGAATGAAGGAGGAGCGAGGAGGGAAGGAAGGGGGAGGCCGAATCCCTCCCCTTCCTTTCCCTGTTCTCCTCTTTCCTTCCCCTCCCAATTCGGCCTACATGGGGGCGCACCAGCTCCTCAGGGGCTGGTCTGTCCACCTATTGGCCCATTAGGCCCATATAGTTGCCGGGGGGGGGGC
>NC_041382.1:66919771-67005188 GCF_002162155.2 Triticum dicoccoides | reverse complement strand
ACCATTTTGATACTCCTCGTCATGTCCGTGGTCTCATCCGGGACTCCGAACAACATTCGGTCACCAAATCACATAACTCATATAATACAAAATCGTCATCGAACGTTAAGCGTGCGGACCCTACGGGTTCGAGAACTATGTAGACATGACCGAGACACCTCTCTGGTCAATAACCAACAGCGGAACCTGGATGCTCATATTGGTTCCTACATATTCTACGAAGATCTTTATCGGACGTACCGTAATGACAACATCCGTTATTCCCTTTGTCATTGGTATGTTACTTGCCCGAGATTCGATCGTCGGTATCTTCATACCTAGTTCAATCTTGTTTCCGGCAAGTCTCTTTACTCGTCCCATAATGCATCATCCTACAACTAACTCATTAGTCACATTGCTTGTAAGGCTTATTATGATGTGCATTACCAAGAGGGCCTAGAGATACCTCTCCGATACTCGGAGTGACAAATCCTAATCCCGATCTATGCCAACCCAACAAACACCTTCGGAGATACCTGCAGAGCATCTTTATAATCACCCAGTTACGTTGTGACGTATGATAGCACACGAGGTATTCCTCTAGTATCTGAGAGTTGCGTAATCTCATAGTCAAAGGAATATGTATATGACATGAAGAAAGCTATAGCAATAAAACTGAATGATCAACATGCTAAGCTAACGGATGGGTCTTGTCCATCACATCATTCTCCTAATGATGTGATCCCATTTATCAAATGACAACACATGTCTATGGTTAGGAAACTTAACCATCTTTGATTAACGAGCTAGTCTAATAGAGGTTTACTAGGGACACTGTGTTTTGTCCATGTATCCACACATGTATCAAGTTTCCGGTTAATACAATTCTAGCATGAATAATAAACATTTATCGTGATATAAGGAAATATTAAATAAAAACTTTATTATTGCCTCTAGGTCATATTTCCTTCATTGATAACCTTGGTTCTTAACTGAGGGAAATACTTATCTTTACTGTACTACATCATCCTCTCCCTCTTCGAGGAAATCCCAATGCAGCTCACAAGTAGCAGAGAGGCTCCTGTTGTATTATCTTAATTAAGCAAAAGGTTACACTGTACAAGTCATATTTACATATCTCGCCCACTGTGGATGGGATTGAAGGGGGAAGACAAAGTGGATTACAAGAGGAAGTTAAAGAGAAAAACTAGGCAGAAGGAACTGAGTCCAAGAAAGTGTGTATGAAGCCTTTTTTTCTTCCCTAACTCCATATTGCAACAGAGTATAATATTCTCTGAACCTTTGGAGGCAAGACCTAGAAGTTAAAGGAATGCCTCTGAAGTGTTCGTTATTTCTTGCTTTCCGGAGACTCCATATTTTCAACAAGATAATCCCAATGAACATCCGTTTGCTCCAAATACTCTTGGTAGTCTCTATCCCTTGCAATCTTGATACCTGCCTACCCCATGTAATGCCAAGCTTTAGCAAACATTGTGCACTAAACTGGCAACCAAAAGTCATGTTTTCAATAGTTTCCTTGATTGGTTGTCCACATAACAGACTGCTGGGGAACGTAGTATTTCAAAATTTTCCTACGACCATGCAAGATCTATGTAGGAGCAGCATAGCAATAAGCAGGGAGAGTGTGTCCACGTACCCTCGTAGACCGAAAGTGGAAGCGTTTAGTAACGTGGTTGATGTAGTCGAACATCTTCGCGATCCAAGCGGTCCAAGCACCGAAAGTACGCACCTCCGCGTTCAGCACATGTTCAGCTCGATGACGTCCCTCGATCTCTTGATCCAGTTGAGGACGAGGGAGAGTTCCATTAGCACGACGACGTGATGACGGTGATGATGAAGTTAACAGCGTAGGGCTTCGCCTAAGCACTACGACAATATGACCGAGGTGTGTAACTGTGGGGGGGGGCACCGCACATGGTTAAGAGAAACTTGTGGGTTCTAGGGTGCCCCCTGCCCTCGTATATAAAGGAGGGGAGGGGGAGGCCTGCCGGCCCTGTAGGGCGCGCCAGGAGGAGGGAGTCCTACTAGGACTCCAAGTCCTAGTAGGATTCCACCTAGAGGAAAGGGGGAAGAAGGAAGGAAGAGGGGGAAGGGAAGGAAAGGGGGGCGCCGCCCCCATCCCCTAGTCCAATTCGGACCCAAGGGGGGAGGGAGGCCAGCTCCTTGTGGCCCTTCCTCTCTTCCCACTAAGGCTCATCAAGGCCCATTAGTTCCCCTGGGGGGTTCCGATAACCCTCCGACACACCGATAATTATCCGGTACCTCTCGGAACTCATCCGGTGTCCGAATAACATCGTCCAATATATCAATCTTTATATCTCAACCCACTCGAGACTCCTCATCATTTCCGTGATCTCATCCGGGACTCCGAACAATCTTCGGTCATCAAATCACATAACTCATAATACAAATCGTCATCGAACGTTAAGCGTGCGGACCCTACGGGTTCGAGAACAATGTAGACATGACCGAGACACATCTCCGGTCAATAACCAATAGCGGAACCTAGATGCTCATATTGGCTCCTACATATTCTACGAAGATCTTTATCGGTCAAACCGCATAACAACATACGGTGTCCCCTTTGTCATCGGTGTGTTACTTGCCCAAGATTCGATCGTTGGTATCATCATACCTATTTCAATCTCATTACCGGCAAGTCTCTTTACTCGTTCCGTAATGCATCATCCCACAACTTACTCATTAGTCACATTGCTTGCAAGGCTTATAGTGATGAGCATTACCGAGAGGGCCCAGAGATACCTCTTCGAAACACGGAGCGACAAATCCTAATCTCGATCGCAACTCAACAAACGCCATCGGAGAGACATGTAGAGCATCTTTATAATCACCCAGTTATGTTGCGATGTTTGATAGCACACAAGGTGTTCCTCTGGTATTCGGGAGTTTTATAATCTCATAGTTAGAGGAACATGTATAAGTCATGAAGAAAGCAATAGCAATAAACCTAAACGATCATATATGCCAAGCTAACAGATGGGTCTTGTCAATCACATCATTCTCTAATGATGTGATCCCGTTCGTCAAATGACAACACATGTATATGCTCAGGAAACTTAACCATGTTTGATTAACGAGCTAGTCTAGTAGAGGCATACTAGGGACACTCTGTTTGTCTATGTATCCACACATGTACTAAGTTTCTGGTTAATACAATTCTAGCATGAATAATAAACATTCATCATGATATAAGGAAATATAAATAACAACTTTATTATTGCCTCTAGGGCATATTTCCTTCAGTCTCCCACTTGCACTAGAGTCAATAATCTAGATTACATAGTAATGATTCTAACACCCATGGAGTCTTGGTGCTGATCATGTTTTGCTCGTGAGAGAGGCTTAGTCAATGGGTCTGCAACATTCAGATCCGTATGTATCTTGTGAATCTCTATGTCTCCCTCCTTGACTTGATCACTGATGGAATTGAAGCGTCTCTTGATGTGTTTGGTTCTCTTGTGAAATTTGGATTCCTTTGCCAAGGCAATTGCTCCAGTATTGTCATAAAAGATTTTCATTGGACCCAACATACTAGGTGTGACACCTAGATCGGATATGGACTCCTTCATCCAGACTCCTTCATTTGCTGCTTCTGAAGCAGCTATGTACTCCGCTTCACACGTAGATCCTGCCACGACGCTCTGCTTGGAACTGCACCAACTGACAGTTCCACCATTCAATATAAATACGTAAATGGTTTGTGACTTAGAGTCATCTGGATCGGTGTCAAAGCTTGCATCGACGTAACCGTTTACGACGAGCTCTTTGTCACCTCCATAAATGAGAAACACATCCTTAGTCCTTTTCAGGTATTTCAGGATGTTCTTGACCGCTGTCCAGTGATCCACTCCTGGATTACTTTGGTACCTCCCTGCTAAACAAATAGCAAGGCACACATCAGGTCTGGTACACAACATTGCATACATGATAGAACCTATGGCTGAGGCATAGGGAATGACTTTCATTTTTTCTCTATCTTCTGCAGTGGTCGGGCATTGAGTCTGACTCAACTTCACACCTTGTAACACAGGCAATAACCCTTTCTTTGACTGATCCATTTTGAACTTCTTCAAAACTTTATCAAGGTATGTGCTTTGTGAAAGTCCAATTAAGCGTCTTGATCTATCTCTATAGATCTTGATGCCTAATATATAAGCAGCTTCACCGAGGTCTTTCATTGAAAAATTCTTATTCAAGTATCCTTTTATGCTATTCAGAAATTCTGTATCATTTCCAATCAACAATATGTCATCCACATATAATATCAGAAATGCTACAGAGCTCCCACTCACTTTCTTGTAAATACAAGCATCTCCAAAAGTCTGTATAAAACCATATGCTTTGACCACACTATCAAAGTGTATATTCCAACTCCGAGAGGCTTGCACCAGTCCATAAATGGATTGCTGGAGCTTGCACACTTTGTTAGCACCTTTTGGATCGACAAAACCTTCTGGTTGCATCATATACAACTGTTCTTTAAGATATCCATTAAGGAATGCAGTTTTGACATCCATTTGCCAAATTTCATAATCATGAAATGCGGCAATTGCTAACATGATTCAGACAGACTTAAGCATCGCTACGCGTGACAAGGTCTCATCGTAGTCAACTCCTTGAACTTGTCGAAAACCTTTCGCAACAAGTCAAGCTTTGTAGATAGTAACATTACCGTCAGCGTCAGTCTTCTTCTTGAAGATCCATTTATTCTCTATTGCTTGCCGATCATTGGGCAAGTCAACCAAAGTCCATACTTTGTTCTCATACATGGATCCCATCTCAGATTTCATGGCCTCAAGCCATTTCGCGGAATCTGGGCTCATCATCGCTTCCTCATAGTTCGTAGGTTTGTCATGGTCAATGATACATCTCCAACGTATCTATAATTTATGAAGTATTCATGCCAAGTTTACAATATTTTTATATGATTTTGGTATGATTTGATTAGAACTAACCCGGACGGACGCTGTTTTCAGCAGAACTACCGTGGTGTTGTTTTTGTGCAGAAATAAAAGTTCTCGGAATGCGATGAAAATCAACGGAGAATTTTTCTGCAAAATATAGAAAATACCGGAACAAAAATCCACCGAAGGGGAGTCCCATGGGCCCCACGAGGGTGGGGGGCGCGCCCACCCTCCTGGGGCGCCCCCTATGCCTCGTGGACTTCCCATGGGGTCCCCTGACTTGTTCTCGACGCCAACCTCTCCTATAAATGCCCAAACCTCCAGAAAATAACCTAGATCAGAAGTTCCGCCACCGCAAACCTTTGTAGCCATGAGAAATCAATCTAGGCCTTCTCTGGCACCCTGCTGGAGGGGGCCATCATCACCGGAGGCTATGGAGGAGGATCCCGAAGGGGCCATCATCACCATGAAGGCCAAGGACCAGAGGGAGAACCTCTCCCCATCTAGAGGGGAGGCCATAGAGGAGGAAGCACAAGGGGGAGAACCTCTCCTCCTCTCTCTCGGTGGCACCGGAGTGCCATTGGGAGGGGAATCATCGCCGCGGTGATCGTCTTCATCAACATCACCATCATCATCACCATCCTCATCTCTTTTACGCGGTCCACTCTCCCGCACCCCACTGTAATCCCTACTTGAACATGGTGCTTTATGCCACATATTATGATCCAATGATGTGTTGCCATCCTATGATGTTTTGAGTAGATATCCTTTGTCTTTGGGTTGATTGATGATATAGATTGGTATGAGTTGTATGTTTTATTTTGGTGCTGTCCTATTGTGCCCTCCGTGTTGCGCAAGCATGAGGGATTCCCACTGTAGGGTGTTGCAATACGTTCATGATTCGCTTATAATGGGTTGCTTAAGTGACAGAAGCATAAACCCGAGTAAGGGGATTGTTGCGTATGGGATAAAGGGGACTTGATGCTTTAATGCTATGGTTGGGTTTTACCTTAATAATCTTTAGTAGTTGCAGATGCTTGCTAGAGTTCCAATCATAAGTGCATATGATCCAAGAAGAGAAAGTATGTTAGCTTATGCCTCTCGCTCATATGAAATTGCAATGACGAGTATCGATCTTGTTAACAATTGCCTAAGACAATTCCGCACACCGATCCACCATTATTCCACACTCGCTATTTATAATATTTAGTAATATATTCTAACTTTATGATAACAGCCCCTACTTTTATATTTTATCTCTCCGATACCATGCAAAGTTATCCTCTTCATACCCACTACGTAGTTTTATTTCTCATTTCTAGTTGGAAGCAAATGTTCGGTGTACGTAGAGTCATATCAGGGGCAGATGTGACTTGAGAGAATATTGATCTTACCTTTAGCTCCTTGTGGGTTCGACATTCCATACTTATCACTTCCACCATTGGAAATTGCTACGATGATTCCCTGCACTTGGGGATTATCAAGCTCTTTTTCTAGCGCCGTTGCCGGGGAGCAATAGCGTGGGGTTGATATTGTCGTGTGTGCTTGTTTGCTTTATTCACTAAGTAGATTTTGTTTTTCATTTTTGTTTCTGTTTAGTTGTGGGTGAAACATACAAAAAAAATTAAGAATGAAAATACAAAAAGAATTTACTTGCCTCTAATGCCTAAAAAGTTTTTCAATAAGAGAAGTGATTGGAAGATTATGCATTGAAGAAATGAGGGTCGACCTTGAGCAATGTAAAAAATTTCATGGAAGCTTCTATGAAAATAATTATCCCCTTGTATATATCCATTATATTATAAAAATAATGTGCCAAGCCTCGGTTTTAGGATGATTAGATTGCTTGTTTATTATGTACAGTACAAAAACAGAAACTTTGGCTGTAGCACGTGATTTTACATTTTTTTACTGGAAAATCAAATGGATCTGAAACTTTTTGCACATTACTTCTGTACAAATTTTTTAAATTTTCATTTTTTAGAATTTTTTTGGAGTTATAGAAGTTTACTAAACTTCCAGATTACTACAGACTATCCTGTTTTTGACAGATTCCGTTTTCTATGAGTTGTTCGCTTATTTTGATGAATCTATGGGTAGTATCAGGGGGTATGAACCATGGTGAAGTTGGAATAAAATAGATATAGTTCTAATATGAAATTGGAATAAGTTTGCAACAGTACCTAAAGGTAGTGATTTGCTTTATTACACTAACGGGTCTCACAAGTTTTTGTTAAAGTTTTATGTGGATGAAGTGTTCGAAGATCGAGGAGCTATCAATATGAGAAGAATAAAGAGAGACAAGAGCTCAAGCTTGGGGATGCCCAAGGCACCCCAAGTAAATATTTCAAGGATACTCAAGCATCTAAGCTTGGGGATGCCCCGGTTGGTATCCCATCCTTCTTCTTCAACAATTATCGGTATACCTCAGTTTTTGTTTTATTCACATAATTTGTGTCCTTTGTGTTTTTGTTTTTACTTTAAGAACCATGCTAGTATGAGATAGCCCTTTATTGATTTATAGAATACTTCATGTGCTTCACTTATATCTTTTAAGTATGATCTTATAGAATTGCTCTTTGTGCTTCACTTAAATCTTTTGAGTATGGTTTTATAGAATGCTTCGTGTGCTTCACTTATATATTTTGAGCTTGGATATTGGTTAGTCTATATTAATTGTATAATGCTCCATGAAATTCACTTATATCTTTTGGAGTATGAACAATACTATCATCTAAAGTGGATTTAGAAGAAGTTTGCTCCCACTATTCCGAATGAGGAGAATTTTTGTTATGTGGAGAGTAGTAAAATTTCTATGCTCGCAGATCATGAAAAGAATTCTCTATGTGATGGTTATATAGTTGAACTCATTCATGATTCTACTGAAATTTTTTATGAGGGAGGAATACATGTTTGTAGGAGTTGCAATAATATCAAGTTTCCTCTCTAGATGCTTAAAGTTTTGAAGTTATACTTGTTTTTCCTTCCTATGCTAGTTGATTCTTGTTCCTATAAATTATGTGCTCACAAAATCCATAGGAATGAGAATTGGGTTAGATTTAAATGTGCTAGTCATACTCTTCATGATGCTCTATTTATGTTTCAATTCTTATCTTTTATGTGAGCATCATTGAAATCATCATGCCTAGCTAAAAGGCACTAAAGAAAAGCGCTTGTTGGGAGACGACCCAATACTTACCCTTACTGTTTTTGTGTGTTTACATGATTAAGATACTGTAGTAATCATGTTTTATAGCTTTTGTTTCAATAAAGTTCCAAGTAAGACCTTTGGGAAGACTTGAGTGAAAGTTATTGTGATCTTGCTGTAAAAAACAGAAACTTTGCACTCACGAGTTTAGCTGCCATTTTTTACAGAAGAGTGATTTGGTGTTGATTCTTTTTTCAGAAGATTAATAGACAAATTCCTCACGTCCACCAATTTATTTCATAATTTTTTGAGTAGCATAAGTATGGTTTCTGTTCAGATCATTACAGACTGTTCTGTTTCTGACAGATTCTGTTTTCATTGCATAGTTTGCTTGTTTTCTAGTTTCTATGGCTTATATTTCTCAATATAAATTGTAGAAAGGATATGGTACAGTAGGAATTGTGTGAGAACAATTATGAACCTTGTCTTTGACAGTACCAAAGTGAATGGTTTACTCTTTATCATACCAACCTATCTCACGAAGTTCCGTTAAGTTTTGTGTGATTGAAGTTTTGAAGATTTGGGTGAGATATCGATGTGAGGAGAATAAGGAGTAGAAAGACCCTAAGCTTGGGGATGCCCAAAGCACCCCAAGGTAATAATAAAGGAAGATTCAAGCGCCTAAGCTTGTGGATGCCCCGGAAGGCATCCCCTCTTTCGTCTTCAAAACTATCGGTATACCTTACTCGGAGTTATATTTTTATTCATCACATGATATGTGTTTTGCTTGGAGCGTATTTTAAATTTTACTTGCTGTTTGAATAAAATCATTGGATCCAAAATCTTGAATAAAAAAGGAATCCTCCCATGGTTAGTTAATTATTTGACTACTCAGTATTCTTCACTTATATCTTTTTGGAGTAGTTTGTCATTTACTCACGTGCTTCACATATATCCTATGAGTAAATGGTTGAATGAATTGAATATCATAAATTTGAATTTATATACGTTTCATATGCTCACAACATGGGGACTAATGACTTCACACACAATAAGTATAGGTAGTAAACTTATTGGAAGTTAGCAAACGCAGAATTGGTCACTTGAACAATTCATGAAAGAATATTGAAGGAAGAGAGATTTCACATATAAATATACTATCTTGGACATCTTTTGTAATTGTGAGCACTCATTAAAATATGACATGTTGAAAAGTTCATGTTGGACAAGGAAGACAACTTAATGGGTTATGTTTTCCTATATTCGAAACGTTATATTGTCTTGGATCATCCAACATGTTGAGCTTGCCTTTCCCCCTCATGCTAGCCAAATTCTTTGCACCAAGTAGAGATACTACTTGTGCTTACGAATATCCTTAAACCCAGTTTTGCGTGAGAGTCCACCATATCTACCTATGGATTGAGTAAGATCCTTCAAGTAAGTTTTCATTGTTGCAAGCAATAAAAATTGCTCTCTAAATATGTATGATCTGTTACTGTGGAGAAAATAAGCTTTATACGATCTTATGATGTGGAAGAAATAAAAGCGATGGACTGCATAATAAAGTTCCATATCACAAGTGGCAATATAAAGTGACGTTCTTTTGCACTAAGATTTCGTGCATCCAACCATAAAAACACATGACAACCTCTGCTTCCCTCTGCGAAGGGCCTATCTTTTATTTTCGTCCTATAATTTATACAAGAGTCATGGTGGTCATCACCTTTCCTTTTTACACTTTTTCCTTTGGCAAGCACTTTGTGTTGGAGTGATCTGGATATATATATATATATCCACTTGGATGTAGGTTTTCATAAATTATTATTGTTGACATTACCCTTGAGGTGAAAGGTTGGGAGGCGAAACTATAAGACCCTATCTTTCTCTATGTCCGATTAAAACTTTGAACCCATAAATATCACATGAGTGTTAGCAATTGTGAAAGATTAAATGATAGTTGAGTATGTGGAGTTTGTAGAATCAAAGCTCTTACATAGAACCTTCCCAAAAATAAGACGAATTGCAATTGTTTGATGAGTAAGAGCACGGTGTTAGCAATGGTGTCTCAGCACGAAGAATTTTCGCAATGGTGCATACTCAGGGAGAACACTTCTTGATAATTAGTGAGAGATCATCTTAAAATGCTACCGTCAATGAAAGCAAGATAAGATGCATAAAAGATAAACATCACATGCAATCAATATAAGTGATATGATATGGCCATCATCATCTTGTGCTTGCGATCTCCATCTTCGAAGCACCGTCATGATCACCATCGTTACCGGCGTGACACCTTGATCTCCATCGTAGCATCGTTGTCATCTCGCCAATCTTATGCTTCTACAACTATCGCTACCACTTAGTGATAAAGTAAGGCATTACAGGGCGATTGCATTGCATACAATAAAGCGACAACCATATGGCTCCTGCCAGTTGCCGATAACTCGGTTACAAAACATGATCATCTCATACAATAAAATTTAGCATCATGTCTTGACCATATCACATCACAACATGCCCTGCAAAAACAAGTTAGACGTCCTCTACTTTGTTTGTTGCAAGTTTTACGTGGCTGCTACGGGCTTAAGCAAGAACCAATCTTACCTACGCATCAAAAACCACAACGATAGTTTGTCAAGCTGGTGCTGTTTTAACCTTCGCAAGGACCAGGCGTAGCCACACTCGGTTCAACTAAAGTTGGAGAAACTGACACCCGCCAGCCACCTGTGTGCAAAGCACGTCGGTAGAACCAGTCTCGCGTAAGCGTACGCGCAATGTCGGTTTAGGCCGCTTCATCCAACAATACCGCCGAACCAAAGTATGACATGCTGGTAGCAGTATGACTTATATCGCCCACAACTCACTTGTGTTCTACTCATGCACAACATCAACGCATAAAACCAGGCTCGGATGCCACTGTTGGGGAACGTAGTAATTTCAAAAAAATTCCTACGCACACGCAAGATCATGGTGATGCATAGAAACGAGAGGGGAGAGTGTAGTCTACGTACCCTCGTAGACCGACAGCGGAAGTGTTATGACAACGCGGTTGATGTAGTCGTACGTCTTCACGGCCCGACCAATCAAGCACCGAAACTACGGCACCTCCGAGTTCTAGCACACGTTCAGCTCGATGACGATCCCCGGACTCCGATCCAGCAAAGTGTCGGGGAAGAGTTCCGTCAGCACGACGGCGTGGTGACGATCTTGATGTTCTACTGTCGCAGGGCTTCGCCTAAGCACCACTACAATATTATCGAGGGCTATGGTGGAGGGGGGGCACCCCACACGGCTAAGAGAACGATCTTGAAGATTAACTTGTGTGTCTAGAGGTGCCCCCTGCCCTCGTATATAAAGGAGCAAGGGGGGAGGCCGGCCGGCCCTTGGGGCGCGCCAAGGAGGAGGAGTCCTCCTCCTAGTAGGAGTAGGACTCCCCTCTTTCCCACTCCTACTAGGAGGGGGAAAGGAAGGGGGAGAGGGAGAAGGAAAGGGGGGCGCCGCCCCCCTCTCCTAGTCCAATTCAGACCAGAGGGGGAGGGGGCGCGCGGCCCACCCTGGCCGCCTCTCTCTCTCTCCATCAGGGCCCATAAAGCCCATTACTCCCGGGGGGGTTCCAGTAACCCTTCGGCACTCTAGTTTTCTCTGAAATCACCCGGAACACTTCCGGTGTCCGAATATAGCCGTCCAATATATCAATCTTTATGTCTCGACCATTTTGAGACTCCTCGTCATGTCCGTGATCAAATCCGGGACTCCGAACAAACTTCGGTACATCAAAATATATAAACTCATAATGAAACTGTCATCGTAACGTTAAGCGTGCGGACCCTACAGGTTCGAGAACAATGTAGACATGACCGAGACATGTCTCCGGTCAATAACCAATAGCAGAACCTGGATTCTCATATTGGCTCCCACATATTCTACGAAGGTCTTTTATCGGTAAGACCGCATAACAACATACTTTGTTCCCTTTGTCATCGGTATGTTACTTGCCGGAGATTCGATCATCGGTATCTCAATACCTAGTTCAATCTCGTTACCGGCAAGTCTCTTTACTCGTTTCGTAATACATCATCTCGCAACTAACTCATTAGTTGCAATGCTTGCAAGGCTTATGTGATGTGCATTACCGAGAGGGCCCAGAGATACCTCTCCGACAATCAGAGTGACAAATCCTAATCTTGAAATACGCCAACCCAACATGTACCTTTGGAGACACCTGTAGAGCTCCTTTATAATCACCCAGTTACGCTGTGACGTTTGGTAGCAAACAAAGTGTTCCTTCGGTAAACGGGAGTTGCATAATCTCATAGTCATAGGAACATGTATAAGTCATGAAGAAAGCAATAGCAACATACTAAACAATCGGGTGCTAAGCTAATGGAATGGGTCATGTCAATCACATCATTCTCCTAATGATGTGATCCCGTTAATCAAAGGACAACACATGTCTATGGTTAGGAAACATAACCATCTTTGATTAACGAGCTAGTCAAGTAGAGGCACACTAGTGACGTTTAGTTTGTCTATGTATTCACACAAGTATCGTGTTTCCGGATAATACAATTCTAGCATGAATAATAAACATTTATCATGATATAAGGAAATAAATAATAACTTTATTATTGCCTCTAGGGCATATTTCCTTCAGTCTCCCACTTGCACTAGAGTCAATAATCTAGATTTACACAGTAATGATTCTAACACCCATGGAGCTTTGGTGCTGATCATGTTTTGCTCGTGAAAGAGGCTTAGTCAACGGGTCTGCTACATTCAGATCCGTATGTATCTTGCAAATCTCTATGTCTCCCACCTGGACTAGATCCCGGATGGAATTGAAGCGTCTCTTGATGTGTTTGGTTCTCTTGTGAAATCTGGATTCCTTTGCCAAGGCAATTGCACCAGTATTGTCACAAAAGATTTTCATTGGACCCGATGCACTAGGTATGACACCTAGATCGGATATGAACTCCTTCATCCAGACTCCTTCGTCTGCTGCTTCTGAAGCAGCTATGTACTCTGCTTCACATGTAGATCCCGCCACAATGCTTTGTTTAGAACTGCACCAACTGACAGCTCCACCGTTTAATGTAAACACGTATCCGGTTTGCCATTTAGAATCGTCCGGATCAGTGTCAAAGCTTGCATCAACGTAACCATTTACGATGAACTCTTTGTCACCTTCATATACGAGAAACATATCCTTAGTCCTTTTCAGGTATTTCAGGATGTTCTTGACCGCTGTCCAGTGATCCACTCCTGGATTACTTTGGTACCTCCCTGCTGGACTTATAGCAAGACATACATCAGGTCTGGTACACAACATTGCATACATGATAGAGCCTATGGCTGAAGCATAGGGAACATCTTTTATTTTCTCTCTATCTTCTGCAGTGGTCGGGCATTGAGTCTTACTCAATTTCACACCTTGTAACACATGCAAGAATACTTTCTTTGCTTGATCCATTTTGAACTTCTTCAAAATTTTGTCAAGGTATGTGCTTTGTGAAAGTCCAATTAAGCGTCTTGATCTATCTCTATAGATCGTAATGCCCAATATGTAAGCAGCTTCACCGAGGTCTTTCATTGAAAAACTCTTATTCAAGTATCCCTTTATGCTATCCAGAAATTCTATATCATTTCCGATTAGTAATATGTCATCTACATATAATATCAGAAATGCTACAGAGCTCCCACTCACTTTCTTGTAAATACAGGCTTCTCCAAAAGTCTGTACAAAACCAAATGCTTTGATCACATTATCAAAGCATTTATTCCTACTCTGAGAGGCTTGCACCAGTCCATAAATGGATCGCTGGAGCTTGCACACTTTGTTAGCTCCCTTTGGATCGACAAAACCTTCCGGCTGCATCATATACAACTCTTCTTCCAGAAATCCATTCAGGAATGCAGTTTTGACATCCATCTGCCAAATTTCATAATCATAAAATGCGGCAATTGCTAACATGATTCGGACAGACTTAAGCATCGCTACGGGTGAGAAGGTCTCATCGTAGTCAATCCCTTGAACTTGTCGAAAACCTTTTGCGACAAGTCGAGCTTTGTAGACAGTAACATTACCGTCAGCATCAGTCTTCTTCTTGAAGATCCATTTATTCTCAATTGCTTGCCGATCTTTGGGCAATCAACCAAAGTCCATACTTTGTTCTCATACATGGATCCCATCTCAGATTTCATGGCTTCAAGCCATTTTGCGGAATATGGGCTCACCATCGCTTCTTCATAGTTCGTAGGTTCATCATGATCTAGTAGCATGACTTCCAGAACAGGATTACCGTACCACTCTGGTGCGGATCTTACTCTGGTTGATCTACGAGGTTCAGTAGTAACTTGTTCTGAAGTTTCATGATCATCATCATTAGCTTCCTCACTAATTGGTGTAGGTGTCACAGAAACCGGTTTCTGTGATGTACTACTTTCCAATAAGGGAGCAGGTATAGTTACCTCATCAAGTTCTACTTTCCTCCCACTCACTTCTTTCGAGAGAAACTCCTTCTCTAGAAAGTTTCCGAATTTAGCAACAAAAGTCTTGCCTTCGGATCTGTGATAGAAGGTGTATCCAATAGTTTCTTTTGGATATCCTATGAAGACACATTTCTCTGATTTGGGTTCGAGCTTATCAGGTTGAAGCTTTTTCACATAAGCATCGCAGCCCCAAACTTTCAGAAACGACAACTTTGGTTTCTTGCCAAACCACAGTTTATAAGGCGTCGTCTCAACGGATTTTGATGGTGCCCTATTTAACGTGAATGCGGCCGTCTCTAAAGCATAACCCCAAAAGGATAGCGGTAAATTAGTAAGAGACATCATAGATCGCACCATATCTAGTAAAGTACGATTACGACGTTCAGACACACCATTACGCTGTGGTGTTCCGGGTGGCGTGAGTTGCGAAACTATTCCACATTGTTTCAAATGTACACCAAACTCGTAACTCAAATATTCTCCTCCACGATCAGATCGTAGGAATTTTATTTTCCTGTTACGATGATTTTCAACTTCACTCTGAAATTCTTCGAACTTTTCAAACGTTTCAGACTTATGTTTCATTAAGTAGATATACCCATATCTGCTTAAGTCATCTATGAAGGTGAGAAAATAACGATATCCGCCACGAGCCTCAACATTCATCGGACCACATACATCTGTATGTATGATTTCCAACAAATCTGTTGCTCTCTCCATAGTACCGGAGAACGGTGTTTTGGTCATCTTGCCCATAAGGCACGGTTCGCAAGTACCAAGTGATTCATAATCAAGTGGTTCCAAAAGTCCATCAGTATGGAGTTTCTTCATGCGCTTTACACCGATATGACCTAAACGGTAGTGCCACAAATAAGTTGCACTATCATTATCAATTCTGCATCTTTTGGCTTCAACATTATGAATATGTGTGTCACTACTATCGAGATTTAATAAGAATAGACCACTCTTCAAGGGTGCATGACCATAAAAGATATTACTCATATAAATAGAACAACCATTATTCTCTGATTTAAATGAATAATCGTCTCGCATCAAACAAGATCCAGATATAATGTTCATGCTCAACACTGGCACCAAATAACAATTATTTAGGTCTAATACTAATCCCGAAGGTAGATGTAGAGGTAGCGTGCCAACCGCGATCACATCAACTTTGGAACCATTTCCCACGCGCATCGTCACCTCGTCCTTAGCCAATCTTCGCTTAATCCGTAGTCCCTGTTTCGAGTTGCAAATATTAGCAACAGAACTAGTATCAAATACCCAGGTGCTACTGCGAGCATTAGTAAGGTACACATCAATAACATGTATATCATATATACGTTTGTTCACCTTGCCATCCTTCTTATCCGCCAAATACTTGGGGCAGTTCCGCTTCCAGTGACCAGTCTGCTTGCAGTAGAAGCACTCAGTTTCAGGCTTAGGTCCACATTTGGGTTTCTTCTCCTGAGCAACAACTTGCTTGATGTTCTTTTTGAAGTTCCCCTTCTTCTTCCCTTTGCCCTTTTTCTTGAAACTAGTGGTCTTGTTGACCATCAACACTTGATGCTCCTTCTTGATTTCTACCTCCACAGCTTTCAGTATTGCAAAGAGCTCGGGAATTGTCTTAACCATCCCTTGCATATTATAGTTCATCATGAAGCTCTTGTAGCTAGGTGGAAGTGATTGGATAATTCTGTCAATGACGCAATCATCTGGAAGATTAACTCCCAATTGAATCAAGTGATTATTATACCCAGACATTTTGAGTATATGCTCACTGACAGAACTGTTCTCCTCCATCTTGCAGCTATAGAACTTATTGGAGACTTCATATCTCTCAATCCGGGCATTTGCTTGAAATATTAACTTCAACTCCTGGAACATCTCATATGCTCCATGACGTTCAAAACATCGTTGAAGTCCCGATTCTAAGCCGTAAAGCATGGCACACTGAACTATTGAGTAGTCATCAGCTTTGCTCCGCCAGACATTCATAACATCTGGTGTTGCTCCAGCAGCAGGCCTGGCACCCAGCGGTGCTTCCAGGACGTAATTGTTCTGTGCAGCAATGAGGATAATCCTCAAGTTACGGACCCAGTCCGTGTAATTGCTACCATCATCTTTCAACTTTGCTTTCTCAAGGAACGCATTAAAATTCAGTGGAACAACAGCACGGGCCATCTATCTACAATCAAACATAAACAAGCAAGATACTATCAGGTACTAAGTTCATGATAAATTTAAGTTCAATTAATCATATTACTTAAGAACTCCCACTTAGAAAGACATCCCTCTAATCCTCTAAGTGATCACGTGATCCAAATCAACTAAACCATGTCCGATCATCACGTGAGATGGAGTAGTTTCATTGGTGAACATCACTATGTTGATCATATCTACTATATGATTCACGCTCGACCTTTCGGTCTCTGTGTTCCTAGGCCATATCTGTATATGCTTGGCTCGTCAAGTATAACCTGAGTATTCCGCGTGTGCAACTGTTTTGCACCCGTTGTATTTGAACATAGATCCTATCACACCCGATCATCACGTGGTGTCTCAGCACAAAGAACTTTCGCAACGGTGCATACTCAGGGAGAACACTTCTTGATAATTAGTGAGAGATCATCTTAAAATGCTACCATCAATCAAAGCAAGATAAGATGCATAAAAGATAAACATCACATGCAATCAATATAAGTGATATGATATGGCCATCATCATCTTGTGCTTGCGATCTCCATCTTCGAAGCACCGTCATGATCACCATCGTCACCGGTGCGACACCTTGATCTCCATCGTAGCATCGTTATCGTCTCGCCAATCTTATGCTTCTACAACTATCGCTACCGCTTAGTGATAAAGTAAAGCATTAAAATATGACATGCTGAAAAGTTGATGTTGGACAAGGAAGACAACTTAATGGGTTATGTTTTCCTATATTCGAAACGTTATATTGTCTTGGATCATCCAACATGTTGAGCTTGCCTTTCCCCCTCATGCTAGCCAAATTCTTTGCACCAAGTAGAGATACTACTTGTGCTTCCGAATATCCTTAAACCCAGTTTTGCGTGAGAGTCCACCATATCTACCTATGGATTGAGTAAGATCCTTCAAGTAAGTTTTCATTGTTGCAAGCAATAAAAATTGCTCTCTAAATATGTATGATTTGTTACTGTGGAGAAAATAAGCTTTATACGATCTTATGATGTGGAAGAAATAAAAGCGATGGACTGCATAATAAAGTTCCATATCACAAGTGGCAATATAAAGTGACGTTCTTTTGCACTAAGATTTCGTGCATCCAACCATAAAAACACATGACAACCTCTGCTTCCCTCTGCGAAGGGCCTATCTTTTATTTTCGTCCTATAATTTATACAAGAGTCATGGTGGTCATCACCTTTCCTTTTTACACTTTTTCCTTTGGCAATCACTTTGTGTTGGAGTGATCTGGATATATATATATATATATCCACTTGGATGTAGGTTTTCATAAATTATTATTGTTGACATTACCCCTGAGGTGAAAGGTTGGGAGGCGAAACTATAAGCCCCTATCTTTCTCTATGTCCGATTAAAACTTTGAACCCATAAATATCACATGAGTGTTAGCAATTGTGAAAGATTAAATGATAGTTGAGTATGTGGAGTTTGTAGAATCAAAGCTCTTACATAGAACCTTCCCGAAAATAAGATGAATTGCAATTGTTTGATGACTAAGAGCACGGTGTTAGCAATGGTGTCTCAGCACGAAGAACTTTCGCAATGGTGCATACTCAGGGAGAACACTTCTTGATAATTAGTGAGAGATCATCTTAAAATGCTACCGTCAATGAAAGCAAGATAAGATGCATAAAAGATAAACATCACATGCAATCAATATAAGTGATATGATATGGCCATCATCATCTTGTGCTTGCGATCTCCATCTTCGAAGCACCGTCATGATCACCATCGTTACCGGCGTGACACCTTGATCTCCATCGTAGCATCGTTGTCATCTCGCCAATCTTATGCTTCTACAACTATCGCTACCACTTAGTGATAAAGTAAGGCATTATAGGGCGATTGTATTGCATACAATAAAGCGACAACCATATGGCTCCTGCCAGTTGCCGATAACTCGGTTACAAAACATGATCATCTCATACAATAAAATTTAGCATCATGTCTTGACCATATCACATCACAACATGCCCTGCAAAAACAAGTTAGACGTCCTCTACTTTGTTTGTTGCAAGTTTTACGTGGCTGCTACGGGCTTAAGCAAGAACTAATCTTACCTACGCATCAAAAACCACAACAATACCGCCGAACCAAAGTATGACATGCTGGTAGCAGTATGACTTATATCGCCCACAACTCACTTGTGTTCTACTCATGCACAACATCAACGCATAAAACCAGGCTCGGATGCCACTGTTGGGGAACGTAGTAATTTCAAAAAATTTCCTACGCACACGCAAGATCATGGTGATGCATAGCAACGAGAGGGGAGAGTGTAGTCTACGTACCCTCATAGACCGACAGCGGAAGCGTTATGACAACGCGGTTGATGTAGTCGTACGTCTTCACGGCCCGACAGATCAAGCACCGAAACTACGGCACCTCCGAGTTCTAGCACATGTTCAGCTCGATGACAATCCCCGGACTCCGATCCAGCAAAGTGTTGGGGAAGAGTTCCGTCAGCACGACGGCGTGGTGACGATCTTGATGTTCTACTGTCGCAGGGCTTCGCCTAAGCACCATTACAATATTATCGAGGACTATGGTGGAGGGGGGCACCGCACACGGCTAAGACAACGATCTTGAAGATCAACTTGTGTGTCTAGAGGTGCCCCCCTGCCCCCGTATATAAAGGAGCAAGGGGAGAGGCCGGCCCGCCCTTGGGGCGCGCCAAGGAGGAGGAGTCCTCCTCCTAGTAGGAGTAGGACTCCCCTCTTTCCTACTCCTACTAGGATGGGGAAAGGAAGGGGGAGAGGGAGAAGGAAAGGGGGGCGCCGCCCCCCTCTCCTAGTCCAATTTGGACCAGAGGGGGAGGGGGCGTGCGGCCCACCCTGGCCGCCCCTCTCTCTCTCCACTAGGGCCCATAAAGCGCATTACTACTCCCGGGGGGGGGGGGTTCCGGTAACCCTCCGACACTCTGGTTTTCTCCGAAATCACCCAGAACACTTCCGGTGTCCGAATATAGCCATCCAATATATCAATGTTTATGTATCGACCATTTCGAGACTCCTCGTCATGTTCGTGATCACATCCGGGACTCCGAACAAACTTCGGTACATCAAAATATATAAACTCATAATGAAACTGTCATCGTAATGTTAAGCGTGCGGACCCTACGGGTTCGAGAACAATGTAGACATGACCGAGACATGTCTCCGGTCAATAACCAATAGCGGAACCTGGATGCTCATATTGGCTCCCACATATTCTACGAAGATCTTTTATCGGTCAGACTGCATAACAACATACTTTGTTCCCTTTGTCATCGGTATGTTACTTGCCCGAGATTCAATCGTCGGTATCTCAATACCTAGTTCAATCTCGTTACCGGCAAGCCTCTTTACTCATTTTGTAATACATCATCTCGCAACTAACTCATTAGTTGCAATGCTTGCAAGGCTTATGTGATGTGCATTACCGAGAGGGCCCAGAGATACCTCTCCGACAATCGGAGTGACAAATCCTAATCTCGAAATATGCCAACCCAACATGTACCTTTGGAGACACCTGTAGATCTCCTTTATAATCACCCAGTTATATTGTGACGTTTGGTAGCACACAAAGTGTTCCTCTGGCAAACGGGAGTTGCATAATCTCATAGTCATAGGAACATGTATAAGTCATGAAGAAAGCAATAGCAACATACTAAACGATCGGTTGCTAAGCTAATGGAATGGGTCATGTCAATCACATCATTCTCCTAATGATGTGATCCCGTTAATCAAATGACAACACATGTCTATGGTTAGGAAACATAACCATCTTTGATTAACGAGCTACTCAAGTAGAGGCACACTAGTGACGTTTAGTTTGTCTATGTATTCACACAAGTATTATGTTTCCGGATAATACAATTCTAGCATGAATAATAAACATTTATCATGATATAAGGAAATAAATAATAACTTTATTATTGCCTCTAGGGCATATTTCCTTCATTAAGAGACATCATAGATCGCACCATATCTAATAAAGTACGATTACGACGTTCGGACACACCATTACGCTATGGTGTTCCAGGTGGCGTGAGTTGTGAAACTATTCCACATTGTTTCAAATGAAGACCAAACTCGTAACTAAAATATTCTCCTCCACGATCAGATCGTAGAAACTTTATTTTCTTGTTACGATGATTTTCCACTTCACTCTGAAATTCTTTGAACTTTTCAAATGTTTCAGACTTATGTTTCATCAAGTAGATATACCCATATCTGCTCAAATCATCTGTGAAGGTCAGAAAATAACGATACCCACCACGAGCCTCAGCACTCATTGGACTGCATACATCAGTATGTATTATTTCCAACAAGTCTGTTGCTTGCTCCATTGTTCTTGAGAATGGAGTCTTAGTCATCTTCCCCATGAGGCATGGTTCGCAAGCATCAAGTGATTCATAATCAAGTGATTCCAAAAGTCCATCAACATGGAGTTTCTTCATGCACTTTACACCAATATGACCTAAACGGCAGTGCCACAAATAAGTTGCACTATCATTATTAAACTTGTATCTTTTGATTTCAATACTATGAATATGTATATCACTACTATCGAGATCAGGTCAATAAAAATAGAGCACTCATCAAGGGTGCATGACCACAAAAGATTACTCATATAAATAGAACAACCATTATTCTCCGATTTAAATGAATAACCGTCTCGCATCAAACATGATCCAGATGTAATGTTCATGCTTAACGTTGGCACCAAATAACAATTATTTAGGTCTAAAACTAATCCCGAAGGTAGATGTAGAGGTAGCATGCCGATGGCGATCACATCGACTTTGGAACCATTTCCCACGTGCATCGTCACCTCGTCCTTAGCCAATCTTTGTTTAATCCGTAGCCCCTGTTTCGAGTTGCAAATATGAGCAACAGAACTAGTATCAAATACCCAGGCGCTACTACGAGCATTAGCAAGGTACACATCAATAACATGTATATCAAATATACCTTTCACTTTGCCATCCTTCTTATCCGCCAAATACTTGGGGCAGTTCCGCTTCCAGTGACCAGTCCCTTTGCAGTAGAAGCACTCAGTCTCAGGCTTAGGTACAGACATGGGCTTCTTCACTTGAGCAGCAACTTGTTTGCCATTCTTCTTGAAGTTCCCCTTCTTCCCTTTGCCCTTCTTCTTGAAACTAGTGGTCTTGTTAACCATCAACACTTGATGCTCCTTCTTGATTTCTACCTCCGCATCCTTTAGCATCGCGAAGAGCTCGGGAATTTTCTTATCCATCCCTTGCATATTATAGTTCATCACGAAGCTTTTGTCGCTTGGTGGCAGTGATTGAAGAACTTTGTCAATGGCACTATCATTAGGAAGATTAACTCCCAGTTGAGTCAAATGGTTGTGGTACCCAGACATTCTGAGTATATGTTCACTGACAGAACTATTCTCCTCCATTTTGAAGCTGTAGAACTTATTGGAGACTTCACATCTCTCAATCCAGGCATTTGCTTGAAATATTAACTTCAACTCTTGGAACATATCATATGCTCCATGATGTTCAAAACGTCGTTGAAGTCCCGGTTCTAAGACGTAAAGCATGGCACACTGAACTATCGAGTAGTCATCCGCTTTGCTCTGCCAGACATTTATAACATCTGCAATTGCTCTTGCAGCGGGTCTTGCACCTAGCGGTGCTTCCAGGACATAATTATTCTGTGCAGCAATGAGGATAATCCTCAAGTTACGGACCCAGTCCGTGTAGTTGCTGTTGGATTTCGGGTTCCGGCAAAACCCTTGAGGTTCGAACACTAGGGTGCACATGAAGATCTCTCCTCCCTCTAGCTCACGCCCTCACCGCAATCTCAAGGCTTAGCGCGTCGAACTCGCAGAACAAAGGGACACAAGACTTATACTGGTTCGGGGCACCGATGTGGTGTAATACCCTACTCCAGTGTGGTGTGGTGGATTGCCTCTTGGGCTGAGGTTGAACAATTACAGGGGAAGAACAACCTCCTGAGGATAGGTGTTCTTGTGCTTGGTGATCTTGTGTGGTTGTCTTGGTGGAATGGATTCGGTCCCAGATGAGATATCCACGATGGTGGCTAGCCCTATATATAGAGGCCTGGGTCCTCTTCCCAAATATTAGGCGGGAAGGGATCCCACAATGACCAATTTGAAGGGGGACAACTAGTACAAGCTATCCTGACAAAAGATGGTCTTCGCCTGCCAAAGGCTCTGGTGATGACGCCGTCTTGGGCTCCACGGTGACCTCCGTCCTACCGTCCTACTGGTCTTGGTCTCGTTGCACCGATATGGAAACCTTTGCTTGATGCCTCGGGACTCCGCGCCTGCACTTGCCTCTTTAGCACCAAAGAGGAAACGAGGACACTGTGTGCGCTGGCGCCCTCCTGGTGCCCCCTGGTCTTGGTCGTCTTGGCTTGCGTCACAGGAACGTCGCGAGGCGCCCCTTTCCTTGATCTCTCCGCCCCTCATGAGCCAGCCTGGCGAGGCCGCCCTCAAGGAGGTCTTGCGTTGTCCGCCTCGCGAGGCTTGGCCCCTCATGAGGGTCTTGAGTGTTTGCTGGTGAAGATGGTCCGTATAGGGCCGCTGGTGGAGCCATGCCGTGGGCCGCAGGCAAGCAAGTCTGGGGACCCCTGTTCCCAGGACGCCGATAGTAGCCCACGGGCCCAAGGCGCGCTCGGACTTGGCTTTGAGGCGAAGCCAAGGGGCAAGTGCGGAGCGACGCAGGCCCCAACAGCCCGTGGCCTCGCTTGACGCGCGACGATTGATTGGACGTGGGCGTCTCCACTTCCCCATGCTGCCTCGGCAACTGCCCGACTGACAAAAGACTAGCGCGGGCTATATTTGCCTTCATTACCTTCCTTCGTTTTCCTCCATATCCCCTTTATTTCCCTTCGCTTCCATAGACTCCAGATCCACCCGGATCCTCCTTCGAGCTTGCCGTCGATGGCGCCCAAGAAAGCCCGGGCTACTCCTTCGTCATCCTGGTACGAGCCCGCGCTCGACGTGCCGAGTGTGTCGGAGAAGAACCTTGCCGCCGTGCGCTTTATGACGGCGGAGGGTGACGAGAAGAGGAAGACTGTGCTCCGGGCCGGCTCCACCGAGCCTAAGGCCCATGACAGCACTTTCTACCCCTTCTTCACGAGTAGCATCGCTGCCGGGTTGGTTCCCCCCTTGTCTGACTTCTTCTACTCCGTCCTTAGTCACTATAAGATCCACGCCCTCCATCTTCATCCCAACTCCATCCTTCTCCTGTCGATCTTTGCTTTCTACTACGAGGCGTACGTCGGAGTGATGTCGTCCGTGGCACTGCTACGCCACTTCTTCTTTCTTCGGCTTAAGGAGGGCCCCTGCTCAGGGTGTGTTTGCTTCGTCGCGGCCAACAAGACCAATGCCATCTCGAAGTTCGGGAAGAAGTCTGAGGGCTTTAGGAGCAAGTGGGTCCTGATGGACACCAAGCGCGTCCACCCTCAGCTGGTGCTGCCGATGGAGATGCCTGTGTCCTACGAGGGGTGGCTTTGCACGAGGCTCACCGACTCCCGAGCGGCGCAAGTGTTGAAGAGGATGACCACCGACCTGAGGCCTGGTGATTCAGGGGCGGCAAAGTTGACAGGGGCCATGATCGTCTAGGAATTCATGAAGCAGCGTGTGGCTCCCCGTCAGTCGCGCCCGCGCCCCTTGTGGAAGCTTGTAGACGAAGGGGACGACCTCCGCCTGTGCCCGGAGGCCCTTTCTGACGAGGAGCTGCGCTCGGCCCTCTACTATTTGGTTGGGGACGACCAAGGGTACCCGCCGGACTCCTTCGTTCCCTTGTACCGCCGCCCGGATGGGGCGAAGGTTGTCGTCGCTCTGCCTATCTTCGACGAGCGTGGGCTCATGCCGCCTGCGCCCACAAACATCCCGGTGGCGACAACTCCGGTGGTCGTGTCTTCTGGCGAGTCTCGCAAGGAGGGAGACGAGGAAGAAGGGGGAGAGGAGGAGCATGGCTCGGAGGTGACCCGCGAAGGGGCGGGGGAGACCTCCCCCTTGCGCAAGGCCGACATCCTCCACACCCTGCCTGATGATGATGACGAGGCTGATGTCCCCCTGGAAAGGGAGGAGCTGCGTACTGCGGGGGGCTCTTCGAGGTCCAATGTCAGTCCCCGAAGGAAGTCACCGGTCGGGACTCCGACGAGAGGAAGGTCGGCGCTGGTCTCCTGATACGACGCCCCTGTTCTGTCGCTGCCTGAAGCTGCTTCCAACTTGCCTGCTGCCCCCTCTTCTGTGCCTAGGGCCCTTGCGCCTGCGCCTCAGGATGGGAGGCTCCCAGGCTTCAAGCTCAGGAAGAAGAGGGACTACGCCGCGGTGGACCAGTAAGTGTCCTTGTCTTGCCTTGTTCCTGCTTCCGCTGCTGATTCTTGACGCCTTCCGTTGCTTGATTAGGCTGACGCCTGCGGGGAAGAGGAGGAAGGAGGACACTGCGGTACTGTTCGGGACCAAATCACCTGTAGCGGCCGCTCCCTCCTCCACAGGGAAGGACGGTGGCGGTGCTCGCGCTTCCCCGGCCCGATCGTCCTCACGAAACTTGGGGGAGCGTTCTCTGGAGGAGGAAGCCCCCATGGCCCTGTCGGCACCAAAGGCGCCGGCGTCCGGCTCGGCTGCCGAGGTCCCCAAAGCTTAGGAGCCCTCAGCCTCCCAGGCCATGATGACGATGTTGCCTCTTCCTTCCCCCACCGCTCTGCTGACCCCAGATTCTTCCGCCTCCCCCACCATCCTGGAGCACGCTCTTTCTGCACTGACCTTGCCGCGGGAGGATCTTCAAGGCACCGACCCTCATATGGAGCTATTCTCTGACTGGCTCCACTCCGACATGGCTGTCCGGGCGGCGCTGTGCCAGGCTGCGGTGGGCTCCGAGAAGGACAAGCATGCCGTCGCCCAAGCTTCGGCTGCCCGCGAGGCGGCGCTGAAGGATGCTGGAGCTGGCCAAGATTATTGCCAGCTACTGGAGGCCGAACTAAAGACCATGCGTAGTGAGCGTGCAGACGAAGCTCGGGGCTGCAGGGTGGAGGAGGAGAAGATGAAGGCCCGGGAGGATGCCGTCAGGGGTCGCGACGCCGAGCTAGAGCAGTTGGCGGAGGCGCAGGCTGCGGAGCGCAGCCAGCTGGAGAAGCTGGAGCAGAAGGTGGAGGTAGAGAAGGCCGAGCTAGAAGCCAAGGCATAGGTCCTGGGCGAAGACCGCATGGCCTTCAAGTCCCTCGAGGAGAGGTCTCGCGCGGCGCTGCGGTCACTCTACGAGAAGGGCTTGGAGGAGCCGTTGGCTACCAATGACGAGGGCCCCACCTAGCTGCTTCCTTATCTAGTCGAGGCACTTGAGGAAGTCGTGAGCGGTATCGGCCCCTTGGCAGAGGCAGAGGCAGAAGCCCGCATCCTTTCCTGACCGGCGTTGGCGCGCGTCTTTAGCCACCTCAATATTCGTGATCATGCCGCTCACCTCGACGAGCTGCTGGAGCCTGTGGACACTTAGCACTGCACAACTGCTTGCCGAAGCCGTGAAGGGTCAGGTGGAGGCCCTGCTGAAGAGGTTCCGCGCCTTCGATCCCGCGCCCTCAACTGGCGGCGCTGCTGATCCTGCAACTCTGTCGGGTGGTGCAGGTGAGGGCAACACCGCTATGGGAGAAGCATCCCTTGCGGGCGACGGCGGCGTCCGGGGATGACGAGATGACCTGCTGGCGGCTCCTTTCCTGCTTAGCTCCTGCGATATGCACCATGCCTCGTGGAGGTGTTTAAACTTGTGTTTGGTATCGGAAGAACAATATGTCTTGTAATATTTGTTTAAGATTTTGTGATTTCCTTCCCATTTGCTTTACGTTCTACATCGGCAGGGCCCAACCCCGCGCATACCTCAGCCACCGTTGGGTCGTCCGGATCACCAGGACGAGACCAAGGGGTGAGGGGCTACGTGGTCAGTTAGGCTCCTGAGTCACGATGCTCAGGAGTCCCCCTTGACGCGCAAAAAGCTTATAGAAAGGAGATGCAGGAGTAGCCCTAGTGTTCTACGTCGGCAGGGCCCGACCCCGTGCATACCTCAGCCGCCATTGGACCGTCCGGATCACCAGGACGGACCAAGGAGTGAGGGGCTACGTGGCCAGTTAGGCTCCTGAGTCGCGATGCTCAGGAGTCCCCCTTGATGTTCAAACGACCTTCATACCTTGGCTCCACTTGGGAGGGCACACGACGACCAGATCCGAGGGACCTGGTAGGGTGCCGTACGCTTGGGCGTGACCCGAGCACAGCCCCCATGCCCAGCGCCCTCGCGCGACTCTCCCGAGGGGAGGTGTTGTGATGAGGCCACACACTAAGCTCGGAGGCTCCCTGAGGTTGATACGGCCATGAGGCCTCCCTCAGTTGTTTATTACCAGCGCGGAGCATAGCGCTTCCACACTTGCACGAGCATAGCCGCTCCTCGATAGTGTCGACTGCCAGCGCGGAGCATGGTGCTTCCACTGGTGCGTGGGTGAGGGCTCCCTCTGAGTGGAGCCCCCGGGGCGTGTACAACCCCGCCCTGACACATGGCTTTCACGACAGGGCTAGACGAGGTGTGTCTGGGCACTCGTGAGCCAGCGCAGGACTCATGAGGCCCTACCTCAAGGCAGGTTGCGCCTGGTCTTGGTTCTTGTTGACTGTGGTGGTCCTGCGAGATGGTTAGACAACCTGCACCGAACGATTCTCCTGAGGTTATCGCACGAGAAGGCCAAGCACCAACGACCCCAGGAGGTGACGTGAACGGACCGGCCCGCCAGCCAGAGCTTAGCTGTTGGATTTATCGATGCTGTAGGGACGGACCTGAGCACAGACGCCGTGCCTAGCCTTCTTATGCGAAGGATCCTGAAGAAAGACGATCGACGCGCGGCTCCCGTGGTGGGTGATAATCAAGCAGCTAATGACCATAAATAACTCATGCATGGAGAGCAAACTAGCTTAGGTAAATGCAAGAACAATACATGCCACTGGGTCGGACCCGAGCGGCTTGGGGATGATGCAGCCCGAGGGGCGCCCCCAGCAGGGTAAGCTAAAGATGCAAGAGGATACACGCCGCAGGGACAGGCCCATGCGACCTGGAAATAATGCAGCCCGAGGGGTGCTCCTAGCTGAATGAACTTGGAAAATGTCACCTGGTTTCGTTGTCGAAGGAGCGTTGGGGTAGCTGAAGGCGTGCGCTGAAGAAGTCGCTCCTCATGAGCCGCCAAGACCTTGAGCCTTGGGAGGCTCTAGGGGCTCAGGTGGCCTCCTGAGGACCGTCTCCATCTCCACCAGGACCGCGTGATGCCTGGCCTCCTGGGTCGCCAGGATGCTCTATAGATTGCGCTAGAAGGCGGCTACCACGCTTGGCAGGCCAAACGGCATGCGAATGTAGCTGTGAGGTGGGCCCTCACACCGGCCAGCACACAAAGGCCAGAAGCGCTCCTGAGATGCGGCCCTGTTGAGCCCTGAGATGTCGATGCAGACGCGCAGCTCGCCACCCTCGCCCGGATGTGGAGCTACACCAGGTGGGCGGCGGTTGCTGCGTATTGCCCTTGCTTCCTGAAGCTCCTGGGTGGTCTTGATGATGAACTCCTGAGCGCCGGGCGCTCCTCGCTCGGTGCCCTTCTGAGGGAAAAGTGTCGCGAAGCACGCCTCCACGCGGTGCCCGAGCGCCTCCCTCGTGATGTTGGCCAGGTCTGAGGCCCTCCAGAAGAGAGCCCCCGAGCCCTGCCCGAGGAGGGCGCCGGGCGCGCCTTCCTATGCGAGGGAGGAAGGCGCCCCAGGTGTGGGCACCGATCCTGATGTGGCACCGCTAGAGGCGCCGCTCCCCTGAGGCCCTGTGCGGAGTAGCTGCTTCTTCTTCTCAGGGGTGGCCTCATGAGGGTACTGCGCACCCTTGCTTTCAGGGTCTTCGATTGTTGCGGCTTGGAAGGCGCGCTCAAGGGAGCACACCGCATCTCTTTCTTCGCAGGGGACTGTGATGATTCCGCCGCTTCTCGGCATCTTGAGGACGTTGTAGCCATGGTGGGTCATGAGACGTCTCCAACGCATCTATAATTTTTGATTGTTCCATGCTATTATATTATCAACCTTGGATGTTTTATATGCATTTATATGCTATTTTATATGATTTTTGGGACTAACCTATTAACCTAGAGCCTAGTGCCAGTTTCTATTTTCTTCTTCTTTTAGAGTATCGCAGAAAAGGAAAATCAAACGGAGTCCAATTGACCTGAAACTTCACGGAACTTATTTTTGGACCAGAAGAAGCCCACGGAGTATCGGAGTTGGACCAGAAGAATCCGGGCTGCCCACGAGGGTGGGGGGCGTGCCCACCCCCCTGGGCGCGCCCCCTGCCTCGTGGACAGCCCGGAGGTCCACCGACGTACTTCTTCCTCCCATATATACCCATATACCCTAAAAACTTCGGGGAGCAGAATAGACCGGGAGTTCCGCCACCAGAAGCCTCTGTAGCCACCGAAAACCAATCTAGACCCGTTCCGGCACCCTACCGGAGGGGGAACCCTTCACCGGTGGCCATCTTCATCATCCCGGCGCTCTCCATGACGAGCAGGGAGTAGTTCTCCCTTGGGACTGAGGGTATGTACCAGTACGTATGTGTTTGATCTCTCTCTCTCTCTCTCTCGTGTTCTTGAGGTGGTACGATCTTGATGTATCGTGAGCTTTGCTATTGTAGTTGGATCTTATGATGTTTCTCCCCCTCCACTCTCTTGTTATGGATTGAGTTTTCCCTATGAAGTTACCTTATCAGATTGAGTCTAAGGATTTAAGAACACTTGATGTATGTCTTTGTGGGATAACAGTGGTGACAATGGGTTATTCTATTGATTCACTTGATGTATGTTTTGGTGATCAACTTGCGGGTTCCGCCCATGAACCTATGCATAGGGGTTGGCACACGTTTTCGTCTTGACTCTCCGGTAGAAACTTTGGGGCACTCTTTGAAGTACTTTCTGTTGGTTTGAATAGATGAATCTGAGATTGTGTGATGCATATCGTATAATCATACCCGCGTATACTTGAGGTGACATTGGAGTATCTAGGTGACATTAGGGTTTTGATTGATTTGTGTCTTAAGGTGTTATTCTAGTACGAACTCTAGGATAGATTGAATGGAAAGAATAGCTTCATGTTATTTTACTATGGACTCTTGAATAGATTGATCAGAAAGAATAACTTTGAGGTGGTTTCATACCCTACCATAATCTCTTCATTTGTTCTCCGCTATTAGTGACTTTGTAGTGACTTTTTGTTGCATGTTGAGGGATAGTTATGTGATCCAATTATGTTATTATTGTTGAGAGAACTTGCACTAGTGAAAATATGAACCATAGGCCTTGTTTCCTAGCATTTTAATACCGTTTGTGCTCACTTTTATCATTAGTTACCTTGCTGTTTTTACATTTTCAGATTACAAAAACCTTTATCTACCATCCATATACCACTTGTATCACCATCTCTTCGCCGAACTAGTGCACCTATACAATTTACCATTGTATTGGGTGTGTTGGGGACACAAGAGACTCTTTGTTATTTGGTTGCAGGGTTGCTTGAGAGAGACCATCTTCATCCTATGCCTCCTACGGATTGATAAACCTTAGGTCATTCACTTGAGGGAAATTTGCTACTGTCCTAGAAACCTCTGCACTTGGAGGCCCAATAACGTCTACAAGAAGAAGGTTGTGTAGTAGACATCAAGCTCTTTACTGGCACCGTTGCCGGGGAGGTTAGCGCTTGAAGGTATATCTTTAGATCTTGCAATCTAATCTTTTTGTTTCTTGTTTTATCACTAGTTTATTCTATGAAAGAAAACTACAAAAAATGGAATTAAGGGTACCTCATATGCTTCATCATTTTAATATCTTTCGTGAAAATAAGGATTCCGATAATTGTGCTCAAGTGCTAGAAGAAGAATGCATAAAAATGTTTTGCACTAAATATTTGAATGATGAGCATGATTGCAATGGTGTTAGTATGAATTCCTTGAATATCCATGATGCTAATGATATGCAAAGCCAAAAGCTTGGGGAAGCTATGTTTGATGAAGATGATATTTTTTGTCCCCCAAGTTTTGATGAGAAAATTTATTATGATGATAGCATGCCTCCTATTTATGATGATTCCACTATTTCAGAAGAGGTTCCAATTGATTATGAGAACAAAGTTGCTATCTATGATGATTATTGTGATGACATGTGTGCTATAAAGATTTATGATAACCATGAAACTTGTCATCATGATTTTAGTTTTCAATTGGATTATGCCTCACATGATAGTTATTTTGTTGAGTTTGCTCCCACTACTATTCATGAAAAGAAATTTGCTTATGTGGAGATTAGTAAATTTTCTATGCTTGTAGATCATGAAAGAAATGCTTTATGTGTTCGTTATATTGTTGAATTCATTCATGATGCTACTGAAAATTATTATGAGGGAGGAACATATGCTTGTAGGAATTGCAATAATATCAAGTTTCCCCCTCTATGTGCTTAAAATTTTGGAGTTATGCTTGTTTTACCTTCCTATGCAAGTTGATTCTTGTTCCCATAAGTTGTTTGATCACAAAATCCCTATGAATAGGAAGAGGGTTAGACTTAAATGTGCTAGTCATATTCTTCATGATGCTCTCTTTATGTTTCAATTCTCATCTTTTATGTGAGCATCATTGAAATCATCATGCCTAGCTAGGGGCGTCAAACGATAGCGCTTGTTGGGAGGCAACCCAACTTTATTTTTGTTCCTTGATTTTTGCTCCTGTTTAGCAATAAATAATTTATCTAGGCTCTGTTATGATTGAGTTTTTATGTTTTAATTAGTGTTTGTGCCAAGTTGAACCGTTGGGAAGACTTGGGGAAAGTCTTGTTGATCTTGCTGTAGAAAACAGAAACTTTAGCGCTCATGAGAATTGCTGCCATTTTTTATTGGAGAGTGATATTTAGTTAATTCTTTTTGCAGATGATTAATAGATAAATTCCTCACGTCCATAAATTTATTTTAGAATTTTTGGGGTTCCAGAAGTTTGCGTTAGTTACAGATTACTACACACTGTTTTGTTTTTAACAGATTCTGTTTTTCATGTGTTGTTTACTTATTTTGATGAATCTATGGCTAGTAAAAGAGTTTATAAACCATAGAGAAGTTGGAATTCAGTAGGTTTAACACCAATATAAATAAATAATGAGTTCATTACAGTACCTTGAAGTGGTGTTTTGTTTTCTTTCGCTAACGGAGCTTACGAGTTTTCTGTTAAGTTTTGTGTTGTGAAGTTTTCAAGTTTTGGGTAAAGATTCGATGGATTATGGAATAAGGAGTGGCAAGAGCCTAAGCTTGGGGATGCCCCGGAAGGCATCCCCTCTTTCGTATTCGTTAATCGGTAACTTTACTTGGAGCTATATTTTTATTTACCACATGATATGTGTTTTGCTTGGAGCGTCATTTTATTTTATTTAGTTTTGCTTGCTGCTTGAATAAAATACCAAGATCTGAAATTATTAAATGTTAGAGAGTATTCATATAGTTGCATAATTATTCTACTACTCATTGATCTTCATTTATATCTTTCGGAGTAGTTTGTTGTTGCTCTAGTGCTTCACTTATATCTTTTTGGAGCACGGTGGTGGTTTTATTTTATAGAAATAGATGAAATCTCACGCGTCACTTATATTATTTTGAGAGTCCTAAACAGCATGATAATTTTCTTTGGTTATGAATTTAGTCCTAATATGATGGCCATCCAAGAGGGATATAATAAAAACTTTCATATAAAGTGCATTGAATACTATGAGAAGTTTGATGCTCGATAATTTTTTTGAGATATGAAGATGGTGATATTAGCGTCATGCTAGTTGAGTAGTTGTGAATTTGAGAAATACTTGTGTTAAAGTTTGTGATTCCCGTAGCATGCACGTATGGTGAACCGTTATGTGACAAAGTCGGAGCATGATTTATTTATTGATTGTCTTCCTTATGAGTGGTGGTCGGGGATGAGCGATGGTCTTTTCCTACCAATATATCCCCTAGGAGCATGCGCGTAGTACTTTGTTTCGATAACTAATATATTTTTGTAATAAGTATGTGAGTTCTTTATGACTAATGTTGAGTCCATGGATTATACGCACTCTCACCCTTCCACCATTGCTAGCCTCTCTGGTACCACGCAATTTTCGCCGGTACCATAAAACCACCATATACCTTCCTCAAAACAGCCACCATATCTACCTATTATGGCATTTCCATAGCCATTCCGAGATATATTGCCATGCAACTTTCCACCGTTCCGTTTATTATGACATGCTTCATCATTGTCATATTGCTTTGCATGATCATGTAGTTGACATCGTATTTGTGGCAAAGCCACCGTTCATAATTCTTTCATACATGTCACTCATGAGTCATTGCACATCCCGGTGCACCGCCGGAGGCATTCATATAGAGTCATATTTTGTTCTAAGTATCGAGTTGTAATTCTTGAGTTGTAAATAAATAAAAGTGTGATGGTCATCATTATTAGAGCATTGTCCCATGTGAGGAAAGGATGATGGAGACTATGATTCCCCCACAAGTCGGGATGAGACTCCGGACTAAAAAAAGAGGCCATAAAGTATGAAACAATTGCTTGGCTTGTCATTGGGGTTGTGCATGATTTAAATATTTTGTGTGGTGAAGATAGAGCATAGCCAGACTATATGATTTTGTAGGGATAGCTTTCTTTGGCCATGTTATTTTGAGAAGACATGATTACTTGGTTAGTATGCTTGAAGTATTATTATTTTTATGTCAATATTAAACTTTTGTCTTGAATCTTATGGATCTGAATATTCTTGCCACAATAAAGAGAATTACATGGATAAATATGTTAGGTAGCATTCCACAACAAAAATTCTGTTTTTATCATTTACCTACTCGAGGACGAGCAGGAATTAAGCTTGGGGATGCCGATACGTCTCCAACATATCTATAATTTTTGATTGTTCCATGCTAATATATTATCAACCTTGGATGTTTTATATGCATTTATACGCTATTTTATATGATTTTTGGGACTAGCCTATTAACCTAGAGCCTAGTACCAGTTTCTGTTTTTTTTCTTGTTTTAGAGTATCGCAGAAAAGGAAAATCAAACGGAGTCCAATTGACCTGAAACTTCACGGAACTTATTTTTGGACCAGAAGAAGCCCACGGAGTATCGGAGTTGGACCAGGAGAGTCCCGGGCTGCCCACGAGGGTGGGGGGGCGCGCCCCACTCCCCTGGGAGCGCCCCCTGCCTCGTGGACAGCCCGGAGGTCCACCGACATACTTATTCCTCCCATATATACCCATATACCCTAAAAACTTCGGGGAGCAGAATAGATCGGGAGTTCCGCCGCCAGAAGCCTCCGTAGCCACCGAAAACCAATCTAGACCCGTTCCGGCACCCTGCCGGAGGGGGAACCCCTCAGCGGTGGCCATCTTCATCATCTCGGCGCTCTTCATGACGAGGAGGGAGTAGTTCTCCCTCGGGGCTGAGGGTATGTACCAATAGCTATGTGTTTGATCTCTCTCTCTCTCTCTCTCTCGCTCTCTCGTGTTCTTGAGGTGGTACAATCTTGATGTATCGCGAGCTTTGCTAATATAGTTGGATCTTATGATGTTTCTCCCCCTCTACTCTCTTGTAATGGATTGAGTTTTCCCTTTGAAGTTATCTTATCGGATTGAGTCTTTAAGGATTTGAGAACACTTGATGTATGTCTTGCGTGGGATAACCGTGGTGACAATGGGTTATTCTATTGATTCACTTGATGTATGTTTTGGTGATCAACTTGCGGGTTCCGCCCATGAACCTATGCATAGGGGTTGGCACACGTTTTCGTCTTGACTCTCAGGTAGAAACTTTGGGGCACTCTTTGAAGTACTTTGTGTTGGTTTGAATAGATGAATATTAGATTGTGTGATGCATATCGTATAATCATACCCGTGGATACTTGAGGTGACATTGGAGTATCTAGGTGACATTAGGGTTTTGATTGATTTGTGTCTTAAGGTGTTATTCTAGTATGAACTCTAGGATAGATTGAACGGAAAGAATAACTTCATGTTATTTTACTACGGACTCTTGAATAGATCGATCGGAAAGAATAACTTTGAGGTGGTTTCGTACCCTACCATAATCTCTTCGTTTGTTCTCCGCTATTAGTGACTTTGTAGTGACTCTTTGTTGCATGTTGAGGGATAGTTATGTGATCCAATTATGTTATTATTGTTGAGAGAACTTGCACTAGTGAAAGTATGAACCCTAGGCCTTGTTTCCTAGCATTGCAATACCGTTTGTGCTCACTTTTATCATTAGTTACCTTGCTGTTTTTATATTTTCCGATTACAAAAACCTTTATCTACCATACAATTACCACTTGTATCACCATCTCTTCGCCGAACTAGTGCACCTATACAATTTATCATTGTATTGGGTGTGTTGGGGACATAAGAGACTCTTTGTTATTTGGTTGCAGGGTTGCTTGAGAGAGACCATCTTCATCCTACGCCTCCTATGGATTGATAAACCTCAGGTCATCCACTTGAGGGAAATTTGCTACTGTCCTACAAACCTCACCACTTGGAGGCCCAACAACGTCTACAATAAGAAGGTTGTGTAGTAGACATTAGGTCACTGCCATGAATTTGGCTAACGATGGGTACCCAAGGAAGGCATTGTATGACAGACGGATGTGGGCGACATCGAAGTCGACGAGCTCAGTGTGGTAGTTGTCGCCCTGACCAAAGGTGATAGGGAGACGAACTTGCCCTATCGGGGTGGTGGAGCCGTTGGTCACTCCTGAGAAATGCTTGGTGGGCTGAAGCTGATCATATGGCACTTGGAGGCTATCGAACGTCTCGACGGACATGACACTGAGCCCTGAGCCGCCGTCGATGAGGGTCTTGGTGACCTGGACATTGCTGATGACGGGTGAATGGAGCATCGGGAGGATGCCGGCGGTCGCCGCGCATTTGCGCTGGTCCGCCGAGCTGAAGGTGATGGCGTACTTGGACCATCTAAGCGGGCGTGTGGCCTCGAGCTTGGGGATGGTTGCATTCACCTCGCGAGAGAACTGCTTGAAGATGCGCTGGGAAGCCGGGGCCTGAGCACCACCCAAGATGCAAGCGATGGTGCGCGGCTCCTGGAAGCCCCTAGCTTCCTCGTCCTGATGGTGGTCGTTGTTCCTCCTTGGTGGTGGCGGCAGCGAAGGGACACCAGGATTGCCCTGAGGACGGTCCTCGCGAGGCTGGTCCCTACAGGTGCCCTCATGAGGCTGGTCCTGCCAGCGGTCCTCGCGAGGCTGGTCGCGCCACTCTTGCCGGGGGCCGCGGTCGTCCCAATGTCCTCCGCCTCGTCCTCCTCCTCGGTCGTAGCCCCGGTCGTAGCCCCGGTCGTGGTGCTCGGGGCATCGACCGAAGCATCCATCTCGAATGGCTCTGAGCTCTTGACAATCGTTGGTGTTGTGGCTACGCATGTTGTGGAAGGCGCAGAACGGACGGCCGCCCTTGGACGACTCGGGGAGGTCCCTGCCGCACTTTGTGTCTGGCTCTGCCGCGAGTACGGCCACTCCCTTGCGCTTCACGTCCTTGACCTTGGCCTTCTTCTCCTCCGGGTGTGCAGCAGGGAGCTTGAGGTGGGAGAGACGCCCCTCCTCAGCTCTTGCACACTTGGTTGCTATGTTAAACAACTCCAGAGCCGTGCATAGCTCCTCGTGGATGGCGAGCTCCTCCTTCATATTGATGTCACGGACACCATCGGAAAATGCTGAGATGATGGCCTTGTCCGTCACCTTGGAGATCTTGAGATGCACGCTGTTGAAGCGCTGGATGTACTTCTCCAGGGTCTCTCCCGGCTATTGCTTGATGTGGCGCAGGTGACCCGCGGCCGAAGGGCAGTCGCGAGTGCCCTGGAAGTTGGCGATGAAGCGGTCACGCATCTCACCCCAGGAGGATATCGAGCCTGGAGACAGGTTCAGGAGCCACGAGCGAGCGCCATCCTTGAGAGCCATGGGAAACCAGTTCACCATGACTTTTTCGTCGCCGTTGGCCACCTCGATGCTCAGCTCATAGAGTTGCGAGAACTCCGCGGGATCGGGGGTGCCGTCGTAGCGAGGAGGCAGGTCCGGCTTGAACTTGCCTGGCCAGACAACGCTACGCAGCTCAGGAGCGAAGGCGCGGCAGCCTGCGGTGGCCACTGGGGCCCTCTGCATGGGCAGAACCTGCCCTTGATGTCCGCGCACCACCGCCACAGGCGGCACGTGGTCTTGTCGTGGCGCCGGGAGCGCTGGAGCGTTTTCTTGCGGCCGGGGAACCTCTAGGCAGCTTCCTTCTTCGTGCGCGGGCACACGGCGCGGCGGATCACGCCGCGGGACCGCGCATCTTGGGGCGAGGACACCGTCTTGACGCAGAGGAGGCGGTGGCACTCCATGAGCTATGCGTCTCAGCGTGAGGGTGCCGTCTTGATGCGGAGGCAGCGGAGGCACTCCATGAGCTACATCACCCGCGGCTGGAGGTGGGCGAGGCAGCGAGAGGGATGGTGCAGGAGAGCCTCCCGCGATGCTGACTAGCTCGGTGATGCGGTCCAACCAGTCCTCGTAGAGGTCGTCAACCGGACGGTAATGCAGGAGCTCGCGTGCCATGAGCAGCACAGCCTGCACGTCCGTGGGTGTGCGGCGAGCGTGAGACGATGAGCCAATCAGAGTCAGCGATGGTGTGGCGGTGCGGGCGTCCCGCTGCACGGAGGGGTGCGGTGATGATGCTTGCTGCTCGTTTGCTGCCGGGCCGGTTGTGGCGATGGCAACGTGACACGGAGAACGACAGGGAGGCCCGCCGACAGGGGCTGTCTGAGCGACACGGGCGGCGAGGAAGGCCCGGCGCTCGGCGTGGGCTCGACGTGTGTCCGACATGGATGCAGTGGAGCGATGGGACGCGGATCAGTGGAAGGAAAGCTTCAACACACCCCTACTGGTGCGCCAAATGTCGGATTTTGGGTTTCGACAAAACCCTTGAGGTTCGAACACTGGGGTGCACACGAAGATCTCTCCCCCCTCTAGCTCACACCCTCACCGCAATCTCAAGGCTTAGCGCGTCGAACTCGCAGAACAAAGGGACACAAGATTTATACTAGTTCGGGCCACTGATGTGGTGTAATACCCTACTCCAGTGTGGTGTGGTGGATTGCCTGTTGGGCTTAGGATGAATAGTTACAAGGGAAGAACAGCCTCCTGAGGAGAGGTGTTCTTGTGCTTGGTGAGTTTGTGTGGTTGTCTTGGTGGAATGGATCCGGTCCCAGATTAGATATCCACGATGGTGGCTAGCCCTATATATAGAGGCCCGGGTCCTCTTCCCAAATATTAGGCGGGAAGGGATCCCACAACGGCCAATTTGAAGGGGGACAACTAGTACAAGCTATCGTGATAAAAGATGGTCTTCGCTTGCCAAAGGCTCTGGTGATGACGCCGGCTTGGGCTCTACGGTGACCTCCGTCCTGCCGTCCTGCTAGTCTTGATCTCGTTGCACTGATATGGAAACCTTTGCTTGATGCCTGGGGACTCCGTGCCAGCGCTTGCCTCTTTAGCACCAAAGAGGAAACAAGGACACTACGCGCGCTGGCGCCCGCCTGGTGCCTGCCTGGCCTTGGTCGTTATGGCTTGCGTCACAGGAACCTCGCGAGGCACCCCTTGCCTTGATCTCTCCGCCCCTGGCGAGCCAACCTGGCGAGGCCACCCCCGAGGAGGTCTTGCATCGTCCGCCTCATTAGTCTTGGCCCCTCGCGAGGGTCTTGAGTGTTTGCTGGTGAAGATGAGCCGTACAGTGACGCTGGTGGAGCCACACCGTGGGTCGCAGGCAGGCAAGTCTGGGGACCCCTGTTCCCAGGACGCCGACAGTTGCTACCATCTTCTTTTAACTTAGCTTTCTCTAGGAACACATTAAAATTCAAGGGAACGGTAGCTCGGGCCATTGATCTACAGCAACATAGGCAAGCAAAATACTATCTGGTACTAAGTTCATGATAAATTAAAGTTCAATTTATCATATTACTTAAGAACTCCCACTTAGATAGACATCTCTCTAGTCATCTAAGTGATCACGTGATCCATATCAACAAAACCATGTCCGATCATCACGTGAGATGGAGTAGTTTTCAATGGTGAACATCACTATGTTTATCATATCTACTATATGATTCACGTTCGACCTTTCAGTCTTAGTGTTCCGAGGCCATATCTGCATATGCTAGGCTCGTCAAGTTTAACCCGAGTATTCTATGTGTGCAATACTGGCTTGCACCCATTGTATGTGAACGTAGAGCTTATCACACCTGATCATCACTGGGTGTCTCGGCACGACGAACTGTGGCAACGGTTCATACTCAGGGAGAACACTTATACCTTGAAATTTAGTGAGAGATCATCTTATAATGCTACCGCCGTACTTAAGCAAAATAAGATGTATAAAAGATAAACATCGCATGCAATCAAAATAAGTGACGTGATATGGCCATCATAATCTTGTGCCTTTGATCTCCATCTCCAAAGAACCGTCATGATCACCATTGTCACCAGCTTGACACCTTGATCTCAATCGTAGCATCGTTGTCTTCTCGCCAACTATTGCTTCTACGACTATTGCTACTCCTTAGTGATAAAGTAAAGCAATTACATGGAAATTGCATTTCATACAATAAAGCGACAACCATATGGCTCCTGCAAGTTGCCGATAACTTTTAGAAAACATGATCATCTCATACAATAATTTATATATCATCATGTCTTGAACATATCAAATCACAACAAGCCCGGCAAAAACAAGTTAGACGTCCTCTACTTTGTTGTTGCAAGTTTTACGTGGCTGCTACGGGCTTCTAACAAGAACCATTCTTACATATGCATCAAAACCACAACGATTTTTCATCAAGTGTGCTATTTTAACCTTCAACCAAGGACCGGGCATAGTCAAACTTGATTCAACTAAAGCTGGAGAAACAGACACCTGCTAGCCACCTATGTGCAAAGCACGTCGATAGAACCAGTCTCATGAATGCGGCAATTTAGTGTCGGTCCGGGCCGCTTCATCCAACAATACCACCGAATCAAAGTAAGACATTTCTGGTAAGCAATATGACTATTATCGCCCACAACTCATTGTGTTATACTCATGCATATAACATCTATGCATAGACCTGACTCTGATACCACTGTTGGGGAATGTAGTATTTGAAAATTTTCCTATGATCACGCAAGATCTATCTAGGAGAAGCATAGCAACGAGCGGGGAGAGTGTGTCCACGTACCCTCGTAGACAGGAAGCAGAAACGTTTAGTAACGCGGTTGATGTAGTCGAACGTCTTCGCGATCCAACCGATCCAAGCACCGAATGTATGACACCTCCGCGTTGAGAACACGTTTAGCTCGATGACGTCCCTCAATCTCTTGATCCAGTTGAGGACGAGGGAGAGTTCTGTCAGCACAACGGCATGGTGACGGTGATGATGAAGTTACCGGCACAGGGCTTCGCCTAAGCACTACGATGATATGACCGAGGTGTGTAACTATGGAGGGGGGCACAGCACACGGTTAAGAGAAACTTGTGTGTTCTAGGGTGCCCCCTTCCCCTATATATAAAGGAGGAGAGGGGAGGCTGGCCGGCCCTGTAGGGTGCGCCAGGAGGAGGGAGTCCTACTAGGACTTCAAGTCCTAGTAGGATTCCACCTAGAGGAAATGGGAAGAAGGAAGGAAGAGGGGGAATGGAAGGAAGGGGGGGGTGCCGCCCCCTTCCCCTATTCCAATTCGGACCCAAGGGGAGGGGGCCTGCCCCTTGTGGCCCTTCCTCTCTTCCCACTATGGCTCATCAAGGCCCATTAGTTCCCCACAGGGGGTTCCGATAACCCTTCGGCACTGCGATAATTATCTGGTACCTCTCAGAACTCATCCGGTGTCCGAATCACATCGTCCAATATATCAATCTTTATATCTCGACCATTTCGAGACTCCTCGTCATGTCCGTGATCTCATTCGGGACTCTAAACAATCTTCGGTCATCAAATCACATAACTCATAATACAAATCGTCATCGAACATTAAGCGTGTGGACCCTACGGTTTCGAGAACTATGTAGACATGACCGAGACACATCTCCGGTCAATAACCAATAACGGAACCTGGATGCTCATATTGGCTCCTGCATATTCTACGAAGATCTTTATCGGTCAAACCGCATAACAACATACGTTGTTCCCTTTGTCATCGGTATGTTACTTGCCCGAGATTCGATCGTTGCTATCATCATACCTAGTTCAATATCGTTACCGGCAAGTCTCTTTACTCGTTCCATAATGCATCATCCCTCAACTAACTCATTAGTCACATTGCTTGCATGGCTTATAGTGATGAGCATTACCGAGAGGGCCCAGAGATACCTCTCCAAAACACGGAGTGACAAATCCTAATCTCGATCTATGCCAACTCAACTAACACCATCGGAGACACCTGTAGAGCATCTTTATAATCACCCAGTTATGTTGTGATGTTTGATAGTGAAGGAAATATGCCCTAGAGGCAATAATAAATTTGTTGTTTACATTTCCTTATATCATGATAAATGTTTATTATTCATGCTAGAATTGTATTAACCGAAAACTTAGTACATGTGTGGATACATAGACAAACAGAGTGTCCCTAGTATGCTTCTACTTAACCAGCTCATTAATCAAAGATGGTTAAGTTTCCTAGCCATAGACATGTGTTGTTATTTGATGAACGGGATCACATCATTAGAGAATGATGTGATGTACAAGACCCATCTATTAGCTTAGCATAACGATCATTTAGTGTTTTCTGCTATTGCTTTCTTCATGACTTATACATGTTCCTCAGACTATGAAATTATGCAACTCCTGAATACCAAAGGAACTCCTTGTGTGCTATCAAACATCACAATGTAACTGGGTGATTATAAAGATGCTCTACAGGTGTCTCCAATGGTGTTTGTTGAGTTGGCATAGATCGAGATTAGGATTTGTCACTCCGTGTATCAAAGAGGTATCTCTGGGCCCTCTCGGTAATGCACATCACTATGAGCGTTGCAAGAAATGTGACTAATGAGTTAGTCACAGGATGATGCATTATAGAATGAGTAAAGAGACTTGCCGGTGATGAGATTGAACTAGGTATGATGATACTGACGATCGAATCTAGGGCAAGTAACATACCGATGATGAAGGGAACAACATATGTTGTTATGCGGATTGACCGATAAAGGTCTTCATAGAATATGTGGGAACCAATATGAGAATCCAGGTTTCGCTGTTGGTTATTGACTGGAGATGTGTCTCGGTCATGTCTACGTAGTTCTCGAACCCATAGGGTCCGCATGCTTAACGTTCGATGACGATTTGTATTATGAGTTTCGTGTTTTGATGAACTGAAGTTTGTTTGGAGTCTCGGATGAAATCACGGACATTACGAGGAGTCTCGAAATGGTCGAGACATTAAGATTCATATATTGGAAGGTTACATTCGGACACCGTAAAAGTTCGGGTCGTTTCGGAGTACTGGGGGTTACCGGAACCCCCACCCCACCCAGGGAGTTCATGGGCCTTCATGGGCCCTAGTGGAAAGGATAGGAGGGCCACAAGTGAGGCCACCCCCATGGCCAGTCCGAATTGGATTAGGGAGGGGGCGGCGCCCCCTCTTTCCTTCTCCCCTCTTCCTCCTTCCCTCCATCTCCCTCTCCTGGATGGAAGGGGACTCCAACTAGGATTGGAAATCCTAGTTGGACTCCCCATGGCATTTGCCCCCTCTAGGCCGGCCTCCTCCTCCTCCCCCCTTTATATACGTGGGAGGGAGGCACCCCAAAGGACACACAAGTTTCTCTTAGCCATGTGCGGTGCCCCCTTCCACAGTTACACACCTCGATCATATCGTCGTAGTTCTTAGCAAAGCACTGCATCGGTAAACGTCATCATCACCGTCGCCACACCGTCATGCTGACGGAACAATCCCCCAACCTCAACTGCATCAAGAGTTCGAGGGACGTCACTGAGCTGAACGTGTGCTGAACACGGAGGTGCCGTACGTTCGATGCTTGGATCAGTTGTATCGCGAAGACGTTCGACTACATCAACCGCGTTATTAAACGCTTCCGCTTTCAGTCTACGAGGGTATGTAGACACACTCTCCCCTCTCGTTGCTATCCATCTCCTAGATAGATCTTATGTGATCGTAGGATTTTTTTGAAATACTGCGTTCCCCAACAGTGGTAACAGAGCGAAGTCTATGCATAGATGTTATATGCACGAATAGAACACAATGAGTTGTGGGTGATAATAGTCATACTGCTTACCAGCAACGTCTTACTTTGATTCGGCGGTATTGTTGGATGAAGCGGCCCGAACCTACATTACATGACTGTGTTCATGAGACTGGTTCTACCAACGTGCTTCGCACACAGGTGGCTAGCGGGTGTCTGTTTCTCTAGCTTTAGTTGAATCGAGTTTGACTACGCCCGTTCCTTGTTGAAGGTTAAAACAACACACTTGACGAAAAACCATTGTGGTTTTGATGCGTAGGTAAGAACGGTTCTTGCTAGAATCCCGCAGCAGCCACGTAAAACTTGCAACAACAAAGTGGAGGACGTCTAACTTGTTTTTGTAGGGAATGTTGTGATGTGATATGGTCAAGACGTAATAATATAAATTGTTGTATGAGATGATCATGTTTTGTAACAGTTATCGGCAGCTAGTAGGAGCCATATGGTTGTCGCTTTATTGTATGAAATGCAATCGCCATGCAATTGCTTTACTTTATCACTAAGCGGCATCGATAGTCAGAGAAGCAATAGTTGGAGAGACGACAACGATGCTACGATGGAGATCAAGGTGTCAAGCCGGTGACGATGGTGATCATGACGGTGCTTTGGAGATGAATATCAAAAGCACAAGATGATGATGGCCATATCATATCACTTATTTTGATTGCATGCGATGTTTATCCTTTATGCATCTTATTTTGCTTAGTTCAACGGTAGCATTATAAGATGATCTCTCACTAAATTTCAAGGTACAAGTGTTCTTCCTGAGTATGCACCATTGCTACAGTTCGTCGTGCCGAGACACCACGTGATGATCGGGTGTGATAAGCTCGACGTTCACATACAACGGATGCAAGCCAGTTTTGCACAAGCAGAATACTTAGGTTAAACTTGACGAGCCTATCATATGCAGATATGGCCTCGAAACACAAAGACCGAAAGGTCAAGCGTGAATCATATAGTAGATATGATCAACATAGCGATGTTCACCATTGAAAACATCTCCATCTCACATGGTGATCGGACATGGTTTAGTTGATATGGATCACATGATCATTTAGATGACTAGAGGGATGTCTATCTAAGTGGGAGTTCTTAATTAATATGATTAATTGAACTTTAATTTATCATGATCTTAGTACCTGATAGTATTTTGCGTGTCTATGTTGTTGTAGATAAATGGCTCGTGCTACTGTTCCTTTGAATTTTAATGCATTCCTAGAGAAAGATAAGTTGAAAGATGATGGTAGCAACTACACGGACTGGTTCCACAACTTGAGGATTATCCTCATTGCTGCACAGAAGAATTACGTCCTGGAAGCACCGCTAGGTGCAAAGTCCGCTGCAGGAGCAACTCCAGATGTTATGAACGTCTGGTAGAGCAAAGCTGATGACTACTGGATAGTTCAGTGTGCCATGCTTTACGGCTTAGAATTGGGACTTCAACAACGTTTTGAATGTCATGGAGCATATGAGATGGTCCAAGAGTTGAAGTTAATATTTCAAGCAAATGCTCAGATTGAGAGATATGAAGTCTCCAATAAGTTCCACAGCTACAAAATGGAGGAGAATAGTTCTGTCAGTGAGCATATACTCAGAATGTCTGGGTACCACAACCACTTGACTCAACTGGGAGTTAATCTTCCTGATGATAGTGTTATTGATAGAGTTCTTCAATCACTGCCACCAAGCTACAAAAGCTTCATGATGAACTATAATATGCAAGGGATGGATAAGACAATTCCCGAGCTCTTCGCAATGCTAAAGGCTATGGAGGTAGAAATGAAGAAGGAGCATCAAGTGTTGATGGTCAACAAGACCACTAGTTTCAAGAAGAAGGGCAAAGGGAAGAAGGGGAACTTCAAGAAGAACGGCAAGCAAGTTACTGCTCAAGTGAAGAAGCCCAAGTCTGGACCTAAGACTGAGACTGAGTGCTTCTACTGCAAGGGGACTGCGGAACTGCCCCAAGTATTTGGCGGATAAGAAGGATGGCAAAGTGAAAGGTATATTTGATATACATGTTATTGATGTGCACCTTACTAATGCTCGTAGTAGCGCATGGGTATTTGATACTGGTTCTGTTGCTCATATTTGCAACTCGAAACAGGGGCTACAGATTAAATGAAGATTGGCTAAGGACGAGGTCACGATGCGCGTGGGAAATGGTTCCAAAGTCGATGTGATCGCCATCAGCACGCTACCTCTACATCTACCTTCGGGAGTAGTATTAGACCTGGATAATTGTTATTTGGTGCCAGCGTTAAGCATGAATATTATATCTGGATCTTGTTTGATGCGAGACAATTATTCATTTAAGTCAGGGAATAATGGTTGTTCTATTTATATGAGTAATATGTTTTATGGTTTGCACCCTTGATGAGTGGTCTATTTTTATTGAATCTCGATAGTAGTGATACACATATTCATAGTATTGAAGCCAAAAGATATATGTTTAATAATGATCGTGCAACTTATTTGTGGCACTGCCGTTTAGGTCATATTGGTGTAAAGCGCATGAAGAAACTCCATGTTGATGGGCTTTTGGAATCACTTGATTATGAATCACTTGATGCTTGTGAACCATGCCTCATGGTCAAGATGACTAAGACTCCTTTCTCTGGAACAATGGAGCGAGCAATTGACTTATTGGAAATAATACATACTGATGTATGCAGTCCGATGAGTGTTGATGCTCGCGGCGAGTATCGTTATTTTCTAACCTTCACAGATGATTTAAGCAGATATGGGTATATCTACTTAATGAAACATAAGTCTGAAACATTTGAGAAGTTCGAAGAATTTCAGAGTGAAGTGGAAAATCATCGTAACAAGAAAAATAAAGTTTCTACGATCTGATCGTGGAGGTGAATATTTGAGTTATGAGTTTGGTCTTCATTTGAAACAATGTGGAATAGTTTCGCAGCTCACGCCACCTGGAACACCACAGCGTAATGGTGTGTCCGAACATCGTAACCGCACTTTATTAGATATGGTGCGATCTATGATATCTCTTACTCATTTACCGCTATCGTTTTGGGGTTATGCTCTAGAGACGGCTGCATTCACGTTAAATAGGGCACCATCGAAATCCATTGAGACGACACCATATGAACTGTGGTTTGGCAAGAAACCCAAGTTGTCGTTTCTTAAAGTTTGGGGATGCGATGCTTATTTGACAAAGCTTCAACCTGATAAGCTTGTGCCCAAATTGGAGAAATGTGTCTTCATAGGATACCCAAAGGAGACTGTTGGGTACACCTTCTATCACAAATCCGAAGGCAAGATATTCATTGCTAAGAATGGATCCTTTCTAGAGAAGGAGTTTCTCTCGAAAGAAGCGAGTGGGAGGAAAGTAGAACTTGATGAGGTAATTGTACCTTCTCCCTTATTGGAAAGTAATTCATCACAGAAATCAGTTCCAGTGATTCCTACACCAATTAGTGAGGAATCTAATGATGATGATCATGAAACTTCTAATCAAGTTACTACCGAACCTCGTAGGTCAACCAGAGCAAGATCCGCACCAGAGTGGTATGGTAATCCTATTCTGGAGGTCATGTTACTTGACCATGACGAAACTACGAACTATGAGGAAGTGATGATTAGCCCAGATTTCGCGAAATGGCTTGAGGCCATGAAATCTGAGATGGGATCCATGTATGAGAAAAAAAATTAAGGACTTTGGTTGACTTACCCGATGATCGGCAAGCAATAGAGAATAAATGGACCTTCAAGAAGAAGACTAACACTGACGGTAATGTTACTGTCTACAAAGCTCGACTTGTTGCGAAAGGTTTTCGACAAGTTCAAGGAGTTGACGATGATGAGACCTTCTCACTCGTAGCGACGCTTAAGTCTGTCCGAATCATGTTAGCAATTGCCGCATTTTATGATTATGAAATTTGGCAAATGGATGTCAAAACTGCATTCCTTAATGGATATCTTAAAGAAGAGTTGTATATGATGCAACCAAAAGGTTTTGTCGACCCAAAAGGTGCTAACAAAGTGTGCAAGCTTGTAACACCCCGGATGTAATTTACCTTATATGTATCCCAACTCTTGCCGTTGCCGGCAAGAAGTTATTTTATTTCCTTGGGTTCGGGTTTTTGTCTTCGTGTGTTGTTGTCTTTGTCATGCATCTCATATCATGCCATCATGTGCATTGCATTTGCATACGTTGTTCGTCTCATGCATCCGAGCATTTTCCCCGTTGTCCGTTTTGCATTCCGGCTCTCCTATGTCCTTCGGTGGTCCTTTCTACCTCTTTTCGTGTGTGGGGGTTAAACATTTCCGGATTGGACCGAGACTTGTCATGCGGCCTTGGTTTACTACCGGTAGACCGCCTATCAAGTTTCGTGCCATTTAGACTTCGTTTGATGCTCCAACGATTAACCGAGGGACCGAAAAGGCCTCGTGTGTGTTGCAGCCCAACACCCTTCCAATTTGGCCCAAAACCCACCTAAACCCTCTCCATCATCTAGAGTGTTCGATCACGACCTCGTGGCCGAAAACCGCACTCCATTTGGAGCTTCCTAGCTCCTCCTACCTATAAAACTAGGTCTCCCCCAAAATTTTCGGATCTTCCACCCCCAAACCCTAGTCCTTTCTCCATCCGTGCGCCGGACGTCTCCGGTCTGCGCCAGTCACATCTCCACCGCCGCCCGCAGCCAACCGGGGGCCGCCACGTGGCGTGCCGCCACCCGCAGCCACGCCGGCCCGCTCGGCCCGCTGCGAGCCCCCGGAGCCCATCGGATCTCCCCGCTGCCTGGGAGCTCCTGACGACACGGCGACGCCCGCCTTCACCTCGTCGTGCCACCGTCTTTGCCTCGCCGCCCGCCGCACCGACGCCGCCCCGCCGCCTCGTCACCGGTCGCCGGTGCCCACCTCGCCGCCCGGGTCTCCGCTGACGACCGCCGCCGCCTCCACGCGCTCCTCTCCGTCCTCCGGCAAGTCCCACTCCGGCCGGATCCAACCTCCCTCTCCAGTGAGCTCGAGGATTCTGGCGGCTCTCCGGCAGCTACAATACCCCAGATCCCGATCCGGTCTATAGTGAACCCTAGATCTCGGTTGACCTCTTCCCCGAACCCTAATTTTTTTGCGAACTTTGGCATGTCATAACTCTCTCATCGTAGATCCGATTTGTGCGTGTAGCATATCAAAATGTTCATCTCGACGAGTACATCATTTCATCTCATTGCATCATTTTCATTTGGGCTCATCTTGATGCCTGAAATGCTGTTGGAAGAGGGCTATCTGATGAATTTGTCAGATCTGTTTCAGCAAATGGAATTTTGTCATTTTTGCCATGATTAATGGGTGCATGCCATGATCCTGAGCTCTACATGTGTTTTGCTATTTGCCATGCCATCTTTATAGGGGTGTATGCCATGTATTTGTGTGATCTTTTTGGTGACTAGCACAAGCTTGCTAAGTAGCGTAATCGGTAATGCTGATTTCAGGGACTTAGAATTTCACCAAGTCCTTGTTCTATTTTTGTTGTTATGCCATATGTTCATGTTGTTTCCTAGTGATCCGTGCCTCTTTTGAGGATGACCAGTAAGGATGTTTTGATAACATTGTGATGCTCTGTCCATCCATGTCTTTGCTTGCAATTATGGAGCACCCTATCTTGAGTCAATCAAGCTCTACTTTTGCTATAAAGTGAATCCTGGCAGATTGTTGACATGTTTAGCGATTTTGCCGAGGATGTTGCTATTGATCCGTGCACGCTATGTTATTGTTCTTGCCATGTCTAGCTTATATGCCATATATCTTGATGGGTGTATGCTTAGTTTGTCATGCCATGCTTTGTAGTGAGTGCATCGAGCTCGTAAACATGCCTACTCCTTAACCGTTTTGCATGCTCCAGTTTTTTCACTAAGTCTGAATCTGTTTATGTTTTCGCCATGTTCACATGCTTGCAATTGTATTTTCTGATCCCTTTTGGCTCAAGGTCACTAAGGAACTTTTGTTAAGTGCTTTGAGTAGCTTCATGCCATGCCTTGACTTGCCATGTTAAGTTCCTGTAGCATGTAGTTTTCATGATCTAAAGTGTGCTTCCTGATGATAAATTCCAGACTTGCGTTAATTTCACTAAGTCTGAAACCTGTTGTCATTTGCACTTTTGCCATGCTTGTTTGAACCTGTTAGTGGATGAACTAGCCGTAGCTCAGTGTTCATCTTTTGTCAAGCTTCATGAATGGATCCCTGCCATGTATTTTGTTGCCATGTTTGAGTGTTGTAGCATATTTATCTTCATGCATTTAATTGGTCACTTGCTGTTTATCGGAGACCGGTGCCATATTTGTTTTGCTTGCCATTTCCAAACCGTGCATCCGATTCCGGTGATCTCTATATCAATTTCAACCGAAATCACCTCATCTTTCCAGTGGCACTCTTGGATTTCCAAGTTGAGGCCAGGTTCAATCATTCCTTGTCAAATCTTGCATATGCATCATATACCGCATCCCGCATATCATACCATGTTTTGTATCATGTTGTTTGAGCATTGCACGTGGTTGATTGTGTTCCGTTTGCTTGTTGTTCTTGTTTGGGTAGCGCTGGGAGACGAGTTCGTGAACGAGGAGCCCATTGAGTTTGCTTACAAGGATCAAGTCGACTCTGAGAACTTTGCAGGCAAGATACCATACCCTCGAAATCACTTCTATCTTTGCTTGCTAGATGCTCGCTCTTTTGCTATGCCTATGCTACGATACCTACCACTTGCTTAACATGCCTCCCAAATTGCCATGTCAAACCTCTAAACCCACCATCTCCTAGCAAACCATTGATTGGCTATGTTATCGCTTTGCTCAGCCCCTCTTATAGCGTTGCTAGTTGCAGGTGAAGATTGGAGATCGTTCCTTGTTGGAACATTGTTTATTGTTGGGATATCACAATATTATCTTGTTATCTTAATGCACCTATATACTTGGTAAAGGGTGGAAGGCTCGGCCTTTTGCCTTGTGTTTTGTTCCACTCTTGCCGCCCTAGTTTCTGTCATATCAGTGTTATGTTCTCGGATTTTGCATTCCTTACGCGGTTGGGTTATAACGGGAACCCCTTGATAGTTCGCCTTGAATAAAACTCGTCCAGCAATGCCCAACCTTGGTTTTACCATTTGCCACCTAGCCTCTTTTACCCTTGGGTTTCCGGAGCCCAAGGGTCATCTTATTTAAACCCCCCCTGGGCCAGTGCTCCTCTGAGTGTTGGTCCGAACCGGGCAGCCTGCGGGGCCACCTCGGGGAAACTCGAGGGTTGGTTTTACTCCTAGCTAGACCTATCTGAGTGTGCCCTGAGAACGAGATATGTGCACCTCCTATCAAGATTTGTCGGCACATTCGAGCGGTGTTGCTGGACTTGTTTTACCATTGTTGAGGATGTCTTGTAACCGGGATGCCGAGTCTGATCGGATTGTCTTGGGAGAAGGAATATCCTTCATTGACCATGAGAGCTTGTGATGGGCTAAGTTGGGACTCCCCTGCAGGGTTTTGAACTTTCGAAAGTCGTGCCCGCGGTTATGAGCAGATGGGAATTTGTTAATGTTCGGTTGTAGATAACTTGAAACTTAACTTAATTAAAAAGCATCAACCGCGTGTGTAACCGTGATGGTCTCTTCTCGGCGGAGTCTGGAAAGTGAACACGGTGTTGGAGTAATGCTTGACGTAGTTTGTTCTAGGATCACTTCTTGATCATAGTTGTTCGACCGTGCTTTTGCCTCCTCTTCTCGCTCTTTTTTGCGAATAGGTTAGCCACCATATATGCTAGTCGCTTGCTGCAGCTCCACATCATACCTTGTCTTACTTATAAGCTTAAATAGTCTTGATCGCGAGGGTGCGAGATTGCTGAGTCCCCGTGACTCACAGATTACTTCCAAACCAGATGCAGGGACCGATGATACCATTCCAGATGATGTGCTTGAGCTCAAGTGGGAGTTCGATGAAGACTCTCGTCGTTACTATGTGTCTTTCCCAGATGATCAGTAGTGGTGCCCAGTTGGGGCGATCGGGGACTTTGTCACATGTGGGGGTTGATCTTTATTTTGGTACCATAGTCGGACCATGAGTGTATTGGATGATTGTAATTTTATTAATATATTTGTGTGACGTGGCGAGTGTAAGCCAACTATGTACCTTTTCCCCCTTTTTATCTATTTACATGGGTTGTTGTGAAGATTACCTTACTTGCGACATTGATTTCAATGCGGTTATGCCTCTAAGTCGTGCTTTGACACGTAGGAGATATAGCCGCATCGAGGGCGTTATAAGTTGGTAATCAGAGCCTTCCCTGACCTTAGGATCCCCCTGCTTGATCGAATCGTTGGCGTTGTTGAGTCTAGAAAAATGTTTTGAGTCATCTAGGATTATATATATCGAAGAGTTAGGAATTCTTTTTACTCCCCAGTCCCTTCATCGCTCTGGTGAGGCATCATGACTTAGAGTTTTGACTCTTCTCTTCTCAAATTTCACTAATTTTTTTTAGGATCACGCGGGTATCTTGGAATCGTTCCGATCGATTTGTGACGAGAACATTGTTCTTGGTGCCTCCTTTCATTTAGGGGTTGTGGCAGTGTCCCGGGGAGTTGAGCTCCGAGGTGTTGTCGTCACAATTTTATCGTTGAGATTCTGGAATACTTGAGTTTCGCCGACATCGAAAATCTCTTTTATGTAGTTGTTGGTGAGATAACCTCGACGCCACCCAGTACTGGGGCAGGATTTCGAGCGTATTGCCATAACTTGTATAACGGATGCTTTTCGAAGGTTGAGGTAAATGATTTCCGAATGTTTCTCGGTTATGTGTTGAAGGATGGATACAACTGGATGTAGGATTTGCTAGAATTGGGTGAGATATTATGCTTCCGCTGTATCCCCAACACCTGATTGCATAACCGGAAAGGTTCGGGAGTTTCATAGGTGGGAATTCTTGTAGCTCTAGTTCTTCTTCCATGGATATTTGGTTTGGGATTGGGTAATCCTCACCAAGTATTTGTTCTTGTTCGTACCTTGTTGTTTTTCTTCTACCTCAATTCTAAGTGGCTTATCAATTTATGTAAATGTGACCATTTCAATTGGAATGCATTCATTCATTTTGTTCGGATGTGAAGACTATATGTTGCAATTTCAACCCGTTTGATTCAGCTTAAATTTTTGTCTGCCAAGATGCTAATGGATGTCAACCTCTTCAGGATGGCTCCTCCAACGCGCACGACTCCGAATCCTGATCCGCCACCACCACCTCCACCTCCGGAGGCATGGCAAGCTGTGATGGCCGCTACCAATGCAAACACGCAGCTGATCATGCAACTTCTTCAAGAGAGCAACCAAGGGAACCAGGGCCATGGCAACAATCAGAATCAGTTTGCTACACTCAACCAGTTCCTTGCTAACCAGCCGAAGACCTTAAGCAATTGTGTTGAGGCAACAGGCGCTGATGATTGGCTCGTGGACATATGCAAGCATTTCGAGTGCAGTAACGTCAGGCCTGAGGACTTTGTCAAGTTCGCCTCCTTCCAACTCAAAGACCAAGCTGCAGAATGGTTTCAGCAGTACAAAGATTCCAGAGGAGGCCGTGTGATTACCTGGGATGAATTCTTTCAAGACTTCAAAGCTCATCATATTCCTCAGAGTGTGGTTGAGAGCAAGCGTTAGGAATTCCGCAACCTGAAGCAAGGCACTATGTCTGTTTACCAGTACAACATCATGTTCCAGAAGCTCGCCCGTTTTGCTAAGTAGGACGTCCCTGACGAGAAGAGCATGATATACCAGTTCAGGGGTGGTCTCAGAGAAGAACTCCAGACAGCTCTCGTCCTCTTTGAGCCCAAGAAGTACGATGAGTTTTACAACATGGCAATGAAGCAAGAGACTACTCAACTGAAGTGCGATGCTTCCAAGAAGCGAGTCAGAGATGCAACTCCTTCTTCCTCAACTCAAGTGGCTAAGCAGCAAAAGTATTGGCTGCCTCCTCCTCCGTTCCGTCAGCCTTATCAGCAGAAGAGCAAAGGTGGCAGTGGATCTTCCCACCCACCCAACTCTGGCTTTCAGAACAAGACTTCGTCTCAAGCTCCAAGATCAAGTGCTCCGTATCACCGTCCGCTCTCAGAGGTCACGTGCAACAAGTGCCAACAGAAGGGTCCCTATGCCAACAAATGCTTCAATCAGAGGCGTCTCCCTCCTCCTCCTCCTGTGAGATCGGCAAGTACAGCTGTGGTCAAGCATAACCCCAAGCATGCCAAGGTCAACTTGATGAATGCAGCTCAGGCGGAGGACTCGTCAGATGTCATCATGGGTAACCTTCCTGTTAACGATGTTCCTGCAAAAGTACTTTTTGATACTGGTGCATCGCATTGTTTCATGTCAAAGCCATTTTTTTGCCAAGAATGAATTCGTTTCTTCTCATTTGGGCAAACAAATGGATATCGTTTCTCCTGGCAAACGTTTGAGTGCAAGTTTGGAGGTTCCAGATATTACTATCACGTTGGGTGATTACAAGTTTCTTTCTTCCCCAATGGTCCTTGGTAACTCGGTTATTGATCTTATTCTCGGAATGGACTGGCTTTCTAAGCACAAGGCTCAGCTTGATTGTGCAGCTAGGCAGATTCAATTGAATCATTCGTCTGAGGATGTAATTGTCTTTGCCGCAAGGGATGATACCATTCGTCTGTTTTCTCTCAATTAGAAGGGTGAACTGGATGCCATCTCTCAAATTCCAGTCATTTGTGAATATCAAGACATCTTTCCAGAAGAGCTTCTAGGAATGCCTCCGCACCGGCCAGTTGAATTCATCATCGATCTTGAGCCTGGCACGGAACCTGTTTGCAAACGTCCTTACAAGCTTGGACCTGAAGAGTTGAAGGAGCTGAAGAAGCAACTCAATATTCAAGAGAGAATGGGTCTCATCCGACCTAGTTCTTCTCCGTGGGGTTGTGGAGTTTTTTTTGTGAAGAAGAAGGATGGAACAGACCGACTTTGTGTTGACTACCGTCCATTGAACAAGAAGACTATAAAGAACAAGTACCCACTTCCCAACATCAACGAGCTATTTGAACAACTCAAAGGTGCTCAAGTATTCTCCAAGCTTGATCTCCGCATGGGCTATCACCAGATTCGAATTCGTGAGCAAGATATCCGCAAGACAGCATTCAGAACAAGCTATGGTTCATATGAATACACTGTCATGTCTTTTGGCCTCGTCAACACTCCTCCGACTTTCTCTCGCATGATGAACTTCATCTTCAACCCCTACACAAATGACTTCGTCTTGGTCTACCTCGATGACATTTTGGTCTTTTCCAAGAACAAGGAAGATCATGCCAAGCACTTGCGTTTGGTGCTGGATAAGCTCAGAGAACACCAGTTCTACGCCAAGTTTTCAAAGTGTGAGTTTTGGCTCGATGAGGTTCTCTACCTTGGGCATATCATCTCTGCCAAGGGCATAGCGGTGAATCCTGAGAAGGTGTCTGCAATTGTGAATTGGGAACCACCTCAGAACGTGAAGCAACTCCGCAGCTTCCCTGGTCTTGCAAGCTATTGTCGAAGGTTCGTTGAGAACTTTTCAAAGATTGCGAAGCCTCTTTCAAACCTTCTCCAGAAGCACGTGAAGTACGTTTAGTCTCCTAAATGTGAAATCGCTTTCAACACCCTGAAAGAGAAATTAGTCACTGCTCCAGTTCTGACTCCTCCTGATGAATCCAAACCGTTCGAGGTCTTCTGTGATGCCTCTCTTCAAGGTCTTGGTGCAGTGTTGATGCAAGAGAAGAAAGTTGTGGCTTATACCTATCGCCAGTTGAAGCCCAACGAGAAGAACTACCCCACTCATGACCTCGAGTTGGCGGCAGTTGTGCATGCTCTTTTGACTTGGAGACATCTCTTATTGGGAAGAAAAGTGGACATCTTCACTGACCACAAGAGTCTCAAGTACATCTTCACTCAGCCTAATCTCAACCTCAGGCAGACTCGTTGGGTCGAAATGATTCAAGAGTATAATCCAAGTATCGAATATACTTCGGGCAAGGCCAATGTAATTGCTGACACATTGAGCAGGAAGGCTTACTGCAACAGTCTGATTCTCAAGCCTTATCAACCCGAGCTTTGTGAAGCTTTCCGCAAACTCAATCTGCAAGTTGTTCCTCAAGGTTTCCTCACCAACCTTCAAGTCTCTCCTACTTTGGAAGATCAGATTCGCGAGGCTCAACTTCTTGATGCTATGGTGAAGAAGGTGAAGATTGGGATTGCCAAGAGTCAATCCAAGTACAAGTGCTATCATCTTGATGACAAGGATACTCTATTCTTCGAGGATCGCATTATTGTGCCTAAAGGTGACCTTCATAAAGTCATTATGAATGAGGCTCACAATTAACTCCTCTCTATCCACCCTGGGAGTACAAAGATGTACCAGGACCTCAAGCAGGCGTATTGTTGGACTCGAATGAAGCGTGAGATTGCTCAGTTCGTGAATGAGTGTGATGTTTGCAGAAGAGTGAAGGCAGAACACCAACGACCAGCTGGTCTCCTCCAACCTCTTGCCATTCCAGAATGGAAGTTTGACCACATTGAGATGGACTTCGTGACGGGATTTCCAAAGTCCAAGCGTGGCAATGATGCTATCTTCGTTGTCATCGACAAACTCACTAAAGTGGCTCACTTTCTGCTTATCAAAGAGTCTATCACATCAGCTCAATTGGCAGAGCTTTATACCTCTCGGATTGTCTCTCTGCACGGCATTCCGAAGTTGATTTCTTCAGATCGTGGCAGCATCTTCACCTCGAAGTTTTGGGATTCTTTTCAGAAGGCCATGGGCACCAACATCCGTTTCAGCACAGCTTTTCATCCTCAAACTAGCGGCCAAGTCAAGTGTGTCAATCATATTCTCGAAGATATGCTTAGGGCTTGCGTTATCTCTTTCGGTATGAAGTGGGAAGATTGTCTTCCATATGCCGAGTTCTCCTACAACAACAGCTTTCAAGCGAGTTTGGGCAAGGCCCCATTTGAAATTCTCTATGGCAGGAAGTGCCATACTCCTCTTAACTGGTCAGAGACTGGTGAACGTCAACTTCTTGGAAATGACTTGATCACAGAGGCAGAAGAGATGTGTAAAGTCATTCGTGATAACCTCAAAGCAGCGCAATCGCGCCAGAAGAGCTACTATGATAGTAAGCATCGTGATTTGGCTTTCGAGCTCGGAGACCATGTTTACCTCCGCGTCTCTCCAATGAAAGGTACTCGTCACTTCGGTATCAAAGGGAAGCTTGCCCCTAGATACGTGGGTCCTTTCAAGATCGTCAGCAAGAGAGGCGATCTCGCCTATCAACTTGAGCTTCCCTCCAACTTTGCAAACGTGCACGACGTGGTCCATGTCTCTCAGCTCCGCAAGTGCTTCAAGACCCTTGACCGCACCGTCAACTTCGAAGACATTGATCTCCAAGAAGACCTTTCTTATCGTGAGCACCCAGTTGCTATTCTTGAAGAGATTGAGCGCAAGACTCGCAACAAGTCAATCAAATTCCTCAAAGTCAAGTGGTCACACCATTTCGACCATGAGGCCACCTGGGAACGTGAGGATCACCTCCGTTCTGAGTACCTGGAGTTTTTCCAGTCCTACATCTCGGGACGAGATCCTTTCGTAGTGGTGGAGTGTTGTAACACCCCGGATGTAATTTACCTTATATGTATCCCAACTCTTGCCGTTGCCGGCACGAAGTTATTTTATTTCCTCGGGTTCAGGTTTTTGTCTCCGTGTGTTGTTGTCTTTGTCATGCATCTCATATCATGCCATCATGTGCATTGTATTTGCATACGTTGTTCGTCTCATGCATCCGAGCATTTTCCCCGTTGTCCGTTTTGCATTCCGGCGCTCCTATGTCCTCCGGTGGTCCTTTCTACCTCTTTTCGTGTGTGTGTGTGGGGGGGGGAGTTAAACATTTCCGGATTGGACCGAGACTTGTCATGCGGCCTTGGTTTACTACCGGTAGACCGCCTGTCAAGTTTCGTGCCATTTGGACTTCGTTTGATGAACCAACGGTTAACCGAGGAACCGAAAAGGCCTCGTGTGTGTTGAAGCCCAACACCCTTCCAAGTTGGCCAAAACCCACCTAAACCCTCTCCATCATCTAGATCGTTCGATCACGATCGCGTGACCGAAAACCGCACTCCATTTGGAGCTTCCTAGCTCCTTCTACCTATAAAACTAGGTCTCCCCCGAAATTTTCGGATCTTCCAACCCCCAAAACCTAGTCCTTTCTCCATCCGCGCGCCGGACGTGTCCGGTCCTCTCCGGCACATCTCCGCTGCCGCCCGCAGCCAACCGGGGGCCGCCACTTGGCGCGCCGCCACCCGCAGCCACGCCGGCCCGCTCGGGCCGCTGCGAGCCCCCGGAGCCCATCGGATCTCCCCGCCGCCTGGGAGCTCCCGACGACACGGCGCCGCCCGCCTTCACCTCGCCTCGCCGCCCGCTGTGCCGACGCCGCCTCATCGCCGGTCGCCGGTGCCCACCTCGCCGCCTGGGTCTCCGACAATGACCGCCGCCGCCTCCACGCGCTCATCTCCGTCCTCCGGCAAGTCCCACTCCGGCTGGATCCAACCTCCCTCTCCAGCGAGCTCGAGGATTCCGGCGGCTCTCCAGCAGCTACAGTACCCCAGATCCCGATCTGGTCTATAGTGAACCCTAGATCTCGGTTGACCTCTTCCCCGAACTCTAATTTTTTTGCGAAAACTTTGGCATGTCATAACTCTCTCATCGTAGATCCGATTCATGCGTGTAGCATATCAAAATGTTCGTCTTGACGAGTACATCATTTCATCCCATTGCATCATTTTCATTTGAGCTCATCTTGATACCCGAAATGCTGTTTGAAGAGGGCTATGTGATGAATCTGTCAGATCTGTTTCAGCAAATGGCATTTTGTCATTTTTGCCATGATTAATGGCTGCATGCTATGATCCTGAGCTCTACATGTGTTTTGTTATATGCCATGCCATCTTTACAGGGGTGTATGCCATGTATTTTTTTTATCTTTGTGGTGACTAGCACAAGCTTGCAAAGTAGCGTAATCGGTAATGCTGATTTCAGGGACTTAGAATTTCACTAATCCTTGTTCTGTTTTTGTTGTTATGCCATATGTTCATGTTGTTTCCTAGTGATCCGTGCCTCTTTTGAGGATGATCAGTAAGGATGTTTTGATAATATTGTGGTGCTCTATCCATCCATGTCTTTGTTTGCAATTATGGAGCACCCTAGCTTGAGTCAATCGAGCTCTACTTTTGCTATAAAGTGAATCCTGGCAGATTGTTGACATGTTTAGCGATTTTGCCAAGGATGTTGCTATTGATCCGTGCATGCTATGTTATTGTTCTTGCCATGTCTAGCTTATATGCCATATATCTTAATGGGTGTATGCTTAGTTTGTCATGCCATGCTTTGTAGTGAGTACATCGAGCTCGTAAACATGCCTACTCGTTAACCATTTTGCATGCTCCAGTTTTTTCACTAAGTCTGAATCTGTTTATGTTTTCGCCATGTTCACATGCTTGCAATTGTATTTTCTGATCCCTTTTGGCTCAAGGTCACTAAGGGACTTTTGTTAAGTGCTTTGAGTAGCTTCATACCATGCCTTGACTTGCCATGTTAAGTTCCTGTAGCATGTAGTTTTCATGCTCTAAAGTGTGCTTCCTGATGATAAATTCCAGACTTGCGTTAATTTCACTAAGTCCGAAACCTATTGTCATTTGCACTTTTGCCATGCTTGTTTGAACCTGTTAATGGATGAACTAGCCGTAGCTTAGTGTTCATCTTTTGTCAAGCTTCATGAATGGATCCCTGCCATGTATTTTGTTGCCATATTTGAGTGCTATAGCATATTTATCTTGATGCATTTAGTTGGTCACTTGCTGTTTATCACAGACTCGTGCCATATTTGTTTTGCTTGCCATTTCCAAACCGTGCATCCGATTCCGGTGATCTTTATATCAATTTCAACCGAAATCACCTCATCTTTCCAGTGGCACTCTTGGATTTCCAAGTTGAGGCCAGGTTCGATCATTCCTTGACAAATCTTGCATATGTATCACATACCGCATCCCGCATATCATACCATGTTTTGCATCATGTTGTTTGAGCATTGCACATGGTTGATTGTGTTCCGTTTGCTTGTTGTTCTTATTTGGGTAGAGCCAGGAGATGAGTTCGTGAACAAGGAGCCCGTTGAGTTCGCTTACGAGGATCAAGTCGACTCTGAGAACTTTGCAGGCAAGATGACCATACCCTCGAAATCACTTCTATCTTTGCTTGCTAGATGCTCGCTCTTTTGCTATGCCTATGCTACGATACCTACCACTTGCTTAACATGCCTCCCAAATTGCCATGTCAAACCTCTAACCCACCATGTCCTAGCAAACCGTTGATTGGCTATCTTACCGCTTTGCTCAGCCCCTCTTATAGCGTTGCTAGTTGCAGGTGAAGATTGGAGATCGTTTATTGTTGGAACATTGTTTATTGTTGGGATATCACAATATTATCTTGTTATCTTAATGCACCTATATACTTGGTAAAGGGTGGAAGGCTCGGCCTTTTGCCTTGTGTTTTGTTCCACTCTTGCCGCCCTAGTTTCCGTCATATCGGTGTTATGTTCCCGGATTTTGCGTTCCTTACGTGGTTGGGTTATAATGGGAACCCCTTGACAGTTCGCCTTGAATAAAACTCCTCCAGCAATGCCCAACCTTGGTTTTACCATTTGCCACCTAGCCTCTTTTTCCCTTGGGTTTCCAGAGCCCGAGGGTCATCTTATTTAAACCCCCCTGGGCCAGTGCTCCTCTGAGTGTTGGTCCGAACTGGGCATCCTGCGGGGCCACCTCGGGGAAACTCGACGGTTGGTTTTACTCGTAGCTTGACCTATCTGAGTGTGCCCTGAGAACGAGATATGTGCAGCTCCTATCAGTATTTGTCGGCACATAAGGGCGGTGTTGCTGGACTTGTTTTACCATCGTCGAGGATGTCTTGTAACCGGGATGCCGAGTCTGATCGGATTGTCTTGGGAGAAGGAATATCCTTCGTTGACCATGAGAGCTTGTGATGGGCTAAGTTGGGACTCCCCTGCAGGGTTTTGAACTTTCGAAAGCCGTGCCCGCGGTTATGGGCAGATGGGAATTTGTTAATGTCCGGTTGTAGATAACTTGAAACTTAACTTAATTAAAATGCATCAACCGCGTGTGTAACCGTGATGGTCTCTCCTCGGCGGAGTCCGGGAAGTGAACACGGTGTTGGAGTAATGCTTGATGTAGTTTGTTCTAGGATCACTTCTTGATCATAGTTGTTTGATCGTGCTTTTGCCTCCTCTTGTCGCTCTCTTTTGTGAATAGGTTAGCCACCATATATGCTAGTCGCTTGTTGCAGCTCCACATCATACCTTGTCTTACCTATAAGCTTAAATAGTCTTGATCGCGAGGGTGCGAGATTGCTGAGTCCCCGTGACTCACAGATTACTTCCAAACCAGATGCAGGGACCGATGATACCGTTCTAGACGATGCGCTTGAGCTCAAGTGGGAGTTCGATGAAGACTCTCGTCGTTACTATGTGTCTTTCCCAGATGATAAGTAGTGGTGCCTAGTTGGGGCGATCGGGGACTTTGTCGCATGTGGGGGTTGATCTTTATTTTGGTACCGTAGTCAGACCATGAGTGTATTGGATGATTGTAATGTTATTCATATATTTGTGTGACGTGGCGAGTGTAAGCCAACTATGTACCTTTTTCCCCCTTTTTATCTATTTACAAGGGTTGTTGTGAAGATTACCTTACTTGTGACATTGCTTTCAATGCGGTTATGCCTCTAAGTCGTGCTTCGACACGTAGGAGATATAGCCGCATCATGGGAATTATAAAGCTCCAACGATCCATTTATGGACTGGTGCAAGCCTCTCGGAATTGGAATATGCGTTGTGATAGTGTGATCAAAGCATATGATTTTGTACAGACTTTTGGAGAAGTCTGTATTTACAAGAAAGTGAGTGGGAGCTCTGTAGCATTTCTGATATTATATGTGGATGACATATTGTTGATCGGAAATGATACTGAATTTCTGAATGGCATAAAAGGATACTTGAATAAGAATTTTTCAATGAAAGACCTCGGTAAAGCTGCTTATATATTGGGCATCAAGATCTATAGAGACAGATTAAGACGCTTAATTGGACTTTCACAAAGCACATACCTTGATAAAGTTTTGAAGAAATTCAAAATGGATCAGTCAAAGAAAGGGTTCTCGCATGCGTTACAAGGTGTGAAGTTGAGTCAGACTCAATGCCCGACCACTGCAGAAGATAGAGAGAAAATGAAAGTCATTCCCTGTGCCTCAGCCATAGGTTCTATCATATATGCAATGCTGTGTACCAGACCTGATGTGTGCCTTGCTATTAGTTTAGCAAGGAGGTACCAAAGTAATCCATGAGTGGATCACTGGACAGCGGTCAAGAACATCCTGAAATACCTGAAAAGGACTAAGGATATGTTTCTCGTTTATGGAGGTGACAAAGAGCTCGTCGTAAACAGTTACGTCGATGCAAGCTTTGACACTGATCTGGGTGACTCTAAGTCTCAAACTGGATATGTATTTATATTGAATGGTGGAGCTGTCAGTTGATGCAGTTCCAAGCAGAGCGTCATGGCGGGATATATATGTGAAGCGGAGTACATAGCTTCTTCAGAAGCAGCAAATGAAGGAGTCTCGATGAAGGAGTTCATATCCGATCTAGGTGTAATACCTAGTGCATCAGGTCCAATGAAAATCTTTTGTGACAATACTGGTGCAATTGCCTTGGCAAAGGAATCCAGATTTCATAAGAGAACCAAGCACATCAAGAGACGCTTCATTTCCATCCGCAGTCAAGTCAAGGAGGGAGACATAGAGATTTTCAAGATACATACAGATCTGAATGTTGCAGACCCATTGACTAAGCCTCTCTCACGAGCAAAACATGATCAACACCAAGACTCCATGGGTCTTAGAATCATTACTATGAAATCTAGATTATTGACTCTAGTGCAAGTGGGAGACTCAAGGAAATATGCCCTATAGGCAATAATAAAGTTGTTATTTATATTTACTTATATCATGATAAATGTTTATAATTCATGCTAGAATAGTATTAACCGGAAACTTAGTGCATGTGTGGATACATAGACAAACAGAAAGTCCCTAGTATGCCTCCACTTAACTAGCTTGTTAATCAAAGATGGTTAAGTTTCCTAGCCATAGACATGTGTTGTCATTTGATGAACGAGATCACATCATTAGAGAATGATGTGATGGACAAGACCCATCCATTAGCTTAGCATAATGATCGTTTAGTTTTCTGCTATTGCTTTCTTCATGACTTATACATGTTCCTCATACTATGAGATTATGCAACTCCCGAATACTGGAGGAACATTTTGTGTTCTATCAAACGTCACAACGTAACTGGGTGATTATAAAGATGTTGTACAGGTGTCTCCAATGGTGTTTGTTGAGTTGGCATAGATCAAAATTAGGATCTGTCACTCTGTGTATCGAAGAGGTATCTCTGGGCCCTCTCGGTAATGCACATCACTATGAGCCTTGCAAGCAATGTGACTAATGAGTTAGTCACGGGATGATCCATTACGGAATGAGTAAAAAGACTTGGCAGTGACAAGATTGAACTAGGTATGATGATACCGATGATCGAATCTCGGGCAAGTAACATACCGATGACGAAGGGAACAACGTATGTCGGAGTCCACCAACATCGGATCGGTGGAGCCTACGGACTCCAAGTCCCCAGCGAGCCCGCATCCGACGCGGGCACAGGAGGCCCCGAGAGCCTCCTCGCGGGCCTCCTGGATCAACTCCACGTCGCCAGCGAGCCAGCTGGGGACTTGGAGTCCGTAGGCTCCACCGATCCGATGTTGGTCGACTCCGACACCGCGTCCCTTGACACGTTCCCCACCAACGTGGTGGTCTATGACGAGCCGCTCCCTTGCGCAGGGAGCGGCGGAAGCACCATCATGGAAGTGCTTGTCATTGATCATGGCGAGCACTCTGGCGTGGGTGATTATGACCCGCTCAGCGCGGTGCTGCAAGACCTGGCAGCGCCTATTCCCGAGGATGCCGACGCCGAGACGCTAGAGGCACGCCGCCTTCAGCTAGTCGAAGGTGCCAAGAAGCTGGCCAGCATGAGACGCCTATAAGAGGCCTACCAGCGCGAGATGGACCGTGTTGTGGGCGGCACGCCGACTCCAGCTGGACTTAGCCGCCTTGGCACGGTCTGGCAGCGCGACATGGCCATCGCCGACCTATTCGGGGCAAATCGCCCCGTTTATGCCACGCCTGCGGAGAACATCCGAGCTGCCCAGGCGGCGACGGACGAGCAGGACGAATTCGAGGGCGAAGAACGTCGCTTGAGGATAGAGCGCGTCCAGCGACTCCTTGACACGGCTGCAGAGCAAAACGAGGCCGGCTGCCGCACTGATGCGCCGCACCGACGGGATGACGACCTGCCTCCCCGCTGAGACCAAGGCGCGACATCTCGGACGCCGACTGGTGGCATCCGCGGAAGAAAGGACAAGGATGCGGCTGCCAGCCGTAGTCGGACTCGCATCACCATAGAGCGCGACCAAGTCGGCTGCCCAAGAACAGTGGAACGACGGGACGACTATCCGCCTCCTCCCCCTCGCAGGGAAAGGCGAGTCTCCCCGCCGCCTGTTGATCACCCGACGCTCGGCGACCGCCTTGGCCGCCGAGAGGGAGTCAGAGAGAATGACGCCCGCCACCGGATCGACCGTCTCCACCGATCCCTGGCGCTTGAAGAAGAAGATGAGTTGGGTCCGCCGTGTTTCGGCCCCCGCATTTGAGACGAGCCCTTCCCCAAAGGGTTCACGCTCCCAAGAGACACACCCAAATACACCGGCTCCGTGAAGCCGGAAGACTGGCTAGTTGACTACTCCACGGCCATCAGCATAGCAAACGGCAACAAGCGTGTTGCCGTGAAGTACGTTCCGCTCCTGCTCCAGGGCACGGCACGGACATGGCTGAACAGCCTGAAGCCCCGCAGCGTCAACAGTTGGGTCGACTTCATCGATGCCTTCGTACGCAACTTCACCAGCATGTACAAGTGGCCACCCAAACCTCGCCAGCTCTCCTTGTGCGTGCAAGGCCCCAATGAGTCAACTCGCGACTACCTCACGCACTGGGCCGAGCTCCGCAACTCCTGCGAGGGCGTGCACGAGGTGCAGGCCATTGAGTACTTCACTGCAGGATGCCGAGAGGGCACCCTCCTCAAGCACAGGCTTCTCTGCGATGAGCCGGAGGCCCTCGACGAGCTGCTGATCATAGCAGACAAATATGCCACGGCGACTCCTCCATGAAGACGGAGATCCAAGTTAGTGCGACAGGCAAGGTGGCTCCTCAGGCTCCTCGAACCCCGGCTGGAGACGCTAGTCAGCGTCAGCAGCAGAACGACCACAAGCGCAAAGCCCCACAGCCGGCTTCCACTAGTCAGCAGGTGGAGACAGTCGAAGACCAGCAGCCGGAAGGGCTGCCTCCGCCCAAACGCTAGAAGGGCGGCAAGCCCAACTAGCAGCCGACTTTCTCATATGAGCAGACTTTGGATGGACCCTGCAAATTCCATAGTGGCAAGCAGCCATCCAACCACACCACTCGGAAGTGCCACTAGCTCACCAGGATCGCCAAGGGAGACGGTCTTTTGCCTCCCCCACCTGCTGGGCAGCCGCCTCCTCCTCCGCCCCAGCAGCCGGCAGTCAGACCAGTTGGCGCGATACAAGACGAGTACCCAGAAGAGCATGGAGCCTATGTCGTGTTCACCAGCGTGGCCGATGATCGACGTAGTAGGCGGCTGCAACAGCAGGAGGTGAACGCAGTAGCATCTGAGACAACAGAGTTCATGCATTGGTCTGAGAAGCCCATCAGCTGGAGCAGAGCTGACCACCCAGAAGTAATGCCCAAACCCGGCTCCCATGCCTTGGTTTTGGACGCCACCTTTGCCACGGACAAGCAAGATGCTCGGTTCTCTAGAGTCCTGATAGACGGCGGCAGCAACATCAACATCCTGTACGAGGATACCATGGAGAAATTAGGAATCAGACAGAGGCAGCTTCAGTCCAGCCGGACAATGTTCCATGGCATAGTTCCAGGCCTTTCCTGCTCACCCATCGCCAAGATCTTGATTGATGTCCTCTTTGGAGACAAAGATCATTTCCGCCAAGAGTCAATTTGGTTCGAGGTGGTGGACCTTGAGAGCCCATACCATGCGTTACTTGGCCTGCCTGCCCTGGCCAAGTTCATGGCTGTCCCCCACTATGCCTACCTCAAGATGAAGATGCCGAGTTCCAAGGGGATTCTGACCATAACTGGCGACTACAAGAAGTCGTCTGCCTGCGCAATAGAAAGTAGTCGGCTGGCCGAGTCCCTCGTGATTGCAACTGAGAAGCGGCTCGTTGATCGGGTTGTGGCGATGGCAACCAAGCAGCCAAAGATGTCGCCCGATCCCAAGGAGTCGGAAGCTGAGGGCTCGTTCAAGCCGGCCAAAGAAACGAAGAAGATACCCTTGGACCTGGAGTACCCAGAGAGGTACACTGTCGTAGGTGCAAACCTCGACAGCAAATAGGAAGGCGAGCTCGTCGATTTCCTTTGTGAGAATCAAGACATCTTTGCATGGTCCCCCAAAGACATGCCAGGTGTCCCGACGGATTTCGCCAAGCACAAATTACATGTCCGGTCTGATGCCAAGCCAGTTAGGCAGCCCTTGCGCCGCTTGTCAGAAGAGAAAAGAAGAGTTGTTGGAGAAGAGATAGCCCGGCTGCTGGCAGCCGACTTCATCACGGAAGTGTTCTTTCCAGAATGGCTAGCCAACCCGGTCCTGTTACTGAAGAAGAACAAGTAGTGGCGAATGTGTATTGATTACACTAGCCTCAACAAAGCATGCCCCAAGGACCCGTTCGCTTTGCCAAGGATCGACCAAGTGATAGACTCCACAGCCGGATGCGAGCTGTTGAGTTTCTTGGATGCATATTCGGGATATCACCAAATCAAGTTGAACCCGGCCGATAGGCTGAAGACCGCCTTCATCACGCCATTTGGAGCCTTCTACTACTTGACCATGACGTTCGTCTTGAGGAACGCCGGCGCCACCTTCCAACGTTGCATGCAGAAGTGCCTCCTCAAGCAACTCGGCAGAAATGCCCATGTTTACATGGACGAGGTGGTGGTGAAGACAGAGAAGCATGAAACACTGCTGGAAGACCTCAGGGAGACCTTTGAGAACTTGCGCCGATTTCAAATCAAGCTCAACCCGGAGAAATGCGTCTTCGGAGTACCAGCCGGCCAGCTTCTTGGCTTCCTGGTCTCTGAATGCGGCATAGAGTGCAACCCTATGAAGATCAAGGCCATTGAGAGGATGGAGGTACCCAGCCGACTGCTGGACATACAAAAGTTCACTGGCTGTTTGGCGAGAAGGCTCTCCCCCTATACCAACTCATGAAGGAGACCACTTTTTTCGAGTGGAACCACAAGGCGGATGAAGCTTTTCTCCAACTGAAGAAGATGTTGACTACTCCACCTGTCCTAGCGGCTCCGACTCCTAAGGAACCCATGCTCCTCTACATCGCCGCCACCAGCCGAGTAGTCAGCACAGTCATCATAGTAGAGCGCAAGGAGGAAGGCAAGGCACTACCAGTCCAGAGACCGGTATATTATTTGAGTGAAGTACTGTCGACATCCAAGCAAAACTACCCCACTACCAGAAGATGTGCTAGGGCGTGCACTTTGCCGCCAAGAAATTGAAGCCTTACTTTCAAGAGCATCCAATCATTGTGGTTTTCACGGCTCCACTAGTCGAGATCATCGGGAGCCGGGATGCTTCGGGCCGAGTGGCCAAATGGGCCATAGATTTGGCCCCCTACACCATCTACTACCAGCCTCGCACCGCCATCAAGTCGCAAGCACTGGCCGACTTCCTCGTCGACTAGGCCGAGACCCAGTATCTGCCGCCAGCGCCCGACTCCACCCATTGGCGAATGCATTTCGACGGCTCCAAGATGCACACCAGCTTGGGAGCCGGCATCATCCTCACCTCTCCCAAAGGCGACAAGCTCAAATATGTGCTACAAATCCATTTTGCCGCCTCCAACAACGTCGCCGAATATGAGGCACTCATTCACGGGCTCCGGCTGGCCAAAGAGCTCGACATTCACTGGATCCTGTGCTATGGTGACTCCGACTTGGTGGTCCAACAGTCGTCAGGCGATTGGGACGCCAAAGACGCAAACATGGCGAGCTACCGCTTCCTCGTACAGCAACTCAATGGATATTTTGAGGGGTGCGAGTTTCTCCATGTGCCAAGAAACGACAACGACCAAGCAGACGCCCTGGCACGAATCGGCTCCACCCGTCAAGCAATACCGTCCGGCGTCGCCCTTTAGCGCCTCCTCAAGCCGTCTGTCAAGCCATCGCCAGAGTCAGACTGTATCTTCGTGCCGGCTCCTCCTGAAGCAGTTGGATCCGACTCGAGAGCCCCCGTAGACGGCATGAGTGTTCCAGCAGGCGGCGCGGGGATCGTGGCAGTCGCACCCGGCCCGGGGACTGCGGTGGTCCGCCCGGAGACTCCGGAGCCCGGCCCAGGGACTGCGCCAATCGGCCCGGGGACTTCATCGACACAGCAAGCAGCTGCCGACCCCAACCCACCGCCTCCCGGCCCAGCCGCCCTCGTCCAAGTCGCAGTCCTGACAGTTGCAGAAATTGCAGCCCCTTTGTGGGCCCAGCCCATCCTCAAAGTCCTGGTGAACAAAGAGCTGCCAACTGATGAGATCTTAGCTCGACAAGTGCAACGCAGGCAGCCTACACCATAGTCAACAGAGAGCTTGTAAGGCGCAGTGTCACTGGTGTCTACTAGCGCTACATGGAGCTAGAGGAATGCCAAGCAATTCTCAAGGACATCCATCAAGGCGAGTGTGGCCACCACGCGGCTTCAAGAGCACTCGTCGCCAAAGCCTTCCGCCATGGTTTCTTCTGGCCGACTGCTCTTGAAGATGCCAAGGCCTTGGTCCAGAAATGCAAAGGGTGCCAGAAGTTCCGCTCCAAGCCACATCAGCCGGCTTCTGCACTCAAGACTATTCCCATTGCCTGGCCCTTTGCTGTTTGGGGCCTGGACATGGTGGGAGCATTCAAGACGACACGAGGCGGCTTGACTCACTTACTTGTCGCAGTGGACAAGTTCACCAAGTGGATAGAAGCAAAACCAATCAAGAAGTTGAATGGTCCGACTGTTGTGACCTTCATCTCCGACATCACAATTCGGTACGGCATACCGCATAGCATCATTACCGACAACGGCACGAACTTTGCCAAAGGTGCCTTGGCCCATTTCTGCGCGACGCAGGGCATTCGACTAGACTTAGCGTCCGTTGCCCATCCGCAGTCCAACGGCCAGGTAGAGCGAGCAAACGGCCTCATCCTGTCCGGCATCAAGCCTTGACTGGTCGAGCCTCTGGAGCACTCGGTCGGCTGCTGGCTTGACGAGTTGCCAGCCGTCCTCTGGAGCGTGCGCACAACTCCAAACAAGTCAACCAGCTTCACGCCCTTCTTCCTCGTCTACGGTGCCGAAGCCGTCATCCCAACGGACATAGAATTCGACTCCCCTCGAATCACCATGTACACCGAAGAGGAAGCAGAAAAAGCACGTCAAGACGGCGTCGATCTGCTGGAAGAGGGCCAGCTGTTGGCACTCAGCCGGTCCAGCATCTACCAGCAGAGCCTGCGCCGGTACTACAACCGGAAGGTCAAGCAAAGATCTTTCCAAGAAGGAGACCTTGTGCTCCGGCTGATCCAGCAAACAGCCGGCCAGCACAAGCTCTCAGCACCTTGGGAAGGCCCTTTCATCATCAGAAAGTGTTGGGCAATGAATCCTACTACCTGATCGATGCTCAGAAGCCCCGATCACGCAAGAGGGACGACTCCGGCAAAGAGACGGAGCGGCCATGGAATGCAAATCTCCTCCGAAGATTTTACAGTTAATGTAGTATGTACCATGCTACCTTTTGTATTAAAGTACGAAGACTTTGGGCCCCCCGAGAAGAGCTCGGGGACTGCCCCCTTTTATCAATATGATAAGAATTATGCCTATGAGTATGTTATTCTCTATTATGCCACTTGGAACTGGGTTCGACTAGTCGGCCCGGGGACTTGCCGTCTTGAACTATGAAATGCTTCCTGCAGCCGGACAAGTAGTGTGTGGCACTTAAGCCGTCTCCTGTTAGAAGCCGCAGCTTGCAGAGCAACTGTCTGGTGGGCAGGAGTAAGGTAGAATGGGTGTCCACATGAAAATGGCTAAGGACTCAAAGCATGTACGTAGTTTAAGCCGGCTTCCAGCCTTTTACAACCGACTCTTGAGCAGCCAGCTCACCGTTTTCTAATCAATTTGCTAAAAAACTCTAAACGGCTAAGTACTTGCCTTCCCAAAAAAGCTAAGTACTTGATCCAGCAACAGCCCGCAGAGCGGCTATCTGACTGGCAAGACGACAACCAAGGGAAGGCGGCAAAGGAAAAAGCCAAAGAGCAATGGGCAAAGAGATAGAACGCGGAGAAATATATACATAGAAAAGTCCCTTGGTCGAATCTTCAAAACAAAAGTTCAAGATACACCCCACGGGTGGAATTGTGCAAATTAACAAGTTCATTGAGACTATTAAGCAGATAAAAACAAAGATGAAGTGACAGCCTAGGAAACTACAGACGGATTTGGAGGACTGGAGGGGTCGGCGGTGCCAGTTGCCAGAGCGGCCTGCTGGTTGGTCTCCGCTTGGTCACCTCTGGCAGCAGCTGGCTCGGTTGTGCACGGCTCGTTGCTAGAGGCGCGGTCGAGCTGGCTCCGACCTCTGGCGCCTCCTCCTCATCTCCTTCCTCCTCCTCGCCTTCTTCCTCGCCACTGGAGTCAATCACCTCCGCCGAGTCCTCGCCGTCGTCCGGGTTCAGCCCGAACCACTCCGGCGGCGCCTCCTCACCGTTCTCAGCCCGCTCTGGGACGAAGACGCTGGTGTCAGTGTATTAGGCGATCGACGCTGCGCGCTTGACGAGATCATCTTCCAGGACTGCCAACTCCGCCTGAGCTTCTAGCCGGAACGTGGCTAGCTGGGCTAGACTCAGCCCAGGATACCACGCCTTGGTGAACTCTAAGGCCCGGCGAGCTCCAGCCCGGGCCGAAGAGCTCTTCCAGGCCTCAAGGCGGCCAGCCGCTACCTCCAGCCAGTCGGCAGTCCGACTGGGGGTGCGCGGCGCCTGCATGTCCGGCCATAGGGTGGCAATCGCCTGGGTGCCGACACGTTGAAGCCAGCGCAGCATCCGGTGAGCCGGCCGAAGGCGGGCCTCGATGCTCAGGATCTGCTCGCCAAGAGTACGGGGGGCGTCGGCGGTAGTCTGTGCGCCGTCCGCCCTCCGCCCTTCGCGATCCGCTTCGATGGCTTGGTTGGCACCGACCGAGTGGCCAGGGAAGAAGTCTGCCAAGGCAGAAGAACGAAGAACAAGATTAAAGACTAGAGGTCGACTCAACTAGCAGTCGGCAGCTTAGAAAAGGAAAATGAGGGGAAGCTCACCGTCGATGAGATCTTTGATCGCATGGAAGCCGGAGACCAGCATCGCCTTCGTGTCGGTCTAGGAGGAGAGCTCGGACGCGAATTCGGCAAGGAGGGCGGTCTCCTTGTCCTCCGCCTCCTTCTAGGCCTTCTTGAGCAGCTCCTTCTGCTACACCAGCTGCGTAGCCAGCCGGTCACGCTCCTCTACCAGCTGGCCGCACTCCTCCTCCTTGACACGCAGCACAGTGTTGGCCTCGCCCAGCTGCTGCTGCAGGGCTGCGTTGGCCTCTAAAGAAGAAGAAGAAAAGGTGGCAGTCATCAACTAGGAAGAAAGGTCGCCGGGAAGATCCGGCCCGACTGCTCAGCAGTTGGCCCGAATCTCGGGGACTACAGCCCGCGGGTACGCCAGCGCGCCCCCGCGAAGAAAGGATTCATCAACAAAGGAAAATAGTCGCCGGGGAGATCTGGCCCGACTGCTCAGCAGTCGGCCCAAATCTCGGCGACTACAGTCCCCGATGCACTAGCGCGCCCCCGCAGAGAAGGAAGAGGACTCACCCCGGCTGTCCGACAAGTCGGCGGTCCGCTTGGACAGCTCCTCAACGTTGGCGTTGAAGGCGGTCACGCGAAGATTATGGTAATCCTGCAACAAAATTTCAGACAAAGTGTTGGTACTTCGAACTCGCCGATTGGAGTTCCGAGCCGCTTTCTCAGCAGCCGACCCGAAACTCAGGGACTACACCCAGTGGGTGCGCTGGCGCGCCCCCACAAAGAAGAACAAGAAACAGAAACTAAGAAGGAAGGATGCGTACCCGGATGGCTGCTCGCGATGCCAGATACGCCTTGGTGCATTCCTTGATGGCATCGCCCTCGGCGCAGAGCTTGGCTTGGACGTCCAAAAGCGCCCGGTTCAATGGGCCCATCCCGCCTCCCCGCACCCACCCAGTGGGCGTGGCGCTCGTCGCCTTGGTGTTCGGGATCGTGGAGCTCATGGCATCAGTCTCCAAAGGGCGCAGCACCGAGCCCGCCTTCGCGAGACGGCGGCGCGTTGGTGTGCCGACCTCGTGCGCCAGGCCCGTCGCCACCACGTCTTTAGTTGGCGGCACCGGCGGGTCCGTCGGGTGCCCGCCTGGCACGCTCCCGGATGGTGGCGGTGGCGGCACGATTACGTCTGGCGTGGCGATGTCGTTGCTGTCCCTCTCCATGATCGGGTTCTCATCGCCGACTTCCCCAGTCTGCGCCGTGAACTCCGGTGGTGGCGGCGCAGAGATCAAAGGGACGACGAACACCGCCGACTGGCGGTGTGCGGCTTCTTCAGCACGTTTTTTCTCCGCGTCGGCAGCCTCGGCTTTCGCCAGTTTCTTCAGGGCGGCGGCCTCCGCCTTGTCGGCTTCCGCCTTCTTCAGGCGGGCGGCTTCCCGCTCCTCGCACGCCTCCCGCGCGTTCCGCTCCGTCGCCTCCCGGAGGTCGGCAGCCGGATCAATCCACCGGGTAGTGGAGGAGGTCTCCGCCAACTTCATGACGAAGCCGGCAGCCGACTTCTCGAGAGAGAGAGTGGGGCCCTAAAGTCAAGAATGTAAAGCAAAGAATCTCAGATGGAGTCAACAAAGAAAAAGTGAAGGTGCAAAGGAAGGTAGCACTTACGCAGAAACCAGCTGCGGCGTCTTCACCACCTTGCGGAAGCGATTGGCCTTTGTGGCCGCTTCATCCCGCTTGGTCGCCACGGCTGAGCCCTTGGGCTTCTTCGGCTGCTGCCGAACAGGCTCGTCCCGGCCCTATGCTTCTTAGCACCGCCTTGGGCGTCCGGCGCGGCGGACGAGCTCGCGCCCGACTGGCCGGATTCTGGTTGGTGGCGTGGGGCGACCTCCTCATCATCGTCAGGCCAGTCCTCGAGACTGGCCCCAAGTCTCGGGCCACCCACTGCGCCGCCTCCTCCCTCGGCGTCGTCCTCTAGGGCCGCCGCCCCAAATCGGGGTCGTCAACGTCGCTCTCCGCCCGGTCGGGGAGGAATTCGCGGTCCGGCCCCATGGTGCCAGCTGCTAGCTGGAGGAGGGGGTTCTGACCAAAGCCGACTGGTCAGATCGGACAAGACGGACTCGGCAACGAAGAAGTCAGGAGAGTTAAAGAAAAAGAGAAGAAGAAACGACTCACCAGAGGCGGAGGGGCGGCACGTGAATACAGCTCCTTGCCGAACTGCCACTCTTCTTTGAGGTCGCAGTTCGCAAGATAATTCACCATATAGGCTACCTCCTCGTGAGGCGTTTCCATGGTGCACATCCGACTCGGGTCCCGATGCCCGATCATCTGGCAAATCATGTGGGGGTGACCTTGGAGTGGGAGCACTCGGTGCGCCACGAACACGGCCAGCAAATCCGGCCTGGTCAGGCCCTCCGACTGCGTCAGCACTCGGAGTCACGCGACGGCGCCGGCTCCTGCGGGCGTCGGTGTCCTGGCCCGATACGGCCAGTTGGGCTGCCTCCCCGCCGGCGGGCCGGCTACGTAGGCCGGCAGATTGATCCAGTCGCCCTCCGCAGAGACGTTCTTCACGTAGAAGTACGACCGCTGCCACATCTTCACCGACTTTATCAGCTTGATGGAGGGAAACGGGTTGTCGGCCCCCGACCTACGCACGGCGATGAACGCACCGGACTGAGCCGGCACGCCCGCGGCTTGGGTGCCGAGCTTGGAGTAGAAGAACTCCCCCCCAGAGCTTGATGGTGGGGAGAACGCCGAGGAAGCCTTCGCACAAGGTGACGAAGGCGGACAGCAGCACCACCGTGTTGGGGGTGAGGTGGTGCGGCTTGAGACCGTAGAATTCAAGAAAAGAGCGGAAGAAGCTGCTCGACGGCTGGCCAAGGCCGTGTAGGTAGTGCGAGCGGAAGACGACCTGCTCGTCCTCTTGTGGCGCCGACGAGATTTTCCCCCTCCGCGCGAGACGGACATGCACGAGGTCCTCACCGGGCAGCCGACGTGTCTTGCGGAGGAAATCGACGTGATCATCGTGGACCTCTGAACCGTCCCAGGTGCCGGAGTGCGCCATAGGGGGCGTGACAGCGGAGGAAGAGCTCATTGTGAGCGGACCACCGCAGCGCTCGACGTAGCTTGAAGCGCAGCGACGAGAGGATGAAGAAGAAGAATCAATGAGGAGGAGGGGCGCGCTTGCTCTGCCGCTCCCCCTCCTCCCCCTACTTATAGCCTCATGGGCTGCAAAGCCGAGGGGACGGTTGTGGGATCTACTGCGCCCACTACCCCATGCCCCCCACGTTTATCGCGCAAAGTTACTGCGCGTAATAACTCCGCGGGAACCTCAACCGTCCACTTTGGCCACATCGGATCCGCTCGCGCGCCGAGGCGCGGTAGTGGCGGGCCCCGCCTGTAGGCATGTCCCGTCGCGCATATGCATGGCCAGACTGGCCCGACCGCTTGTTGCCATGTGACGAGCCCGAAACGAGCGGCGGCCTGGAAGCTTAGCAAGGACGCCACTGGGATCCCGCCAGGGCGTTCAAAAATTTTGGATGAGTCAAATTGGGCGAGTCCGACTCCTGCCGGTTGGCCCGACAGAAATCAAACGAGGTTTTCAACTCAAACACTTGGAGAAAGAAACTGATGAGGCTCCTCAGCTGATCGTCCGCGGCGCCTCATCAGCTTCGGGGATTACTGTCGGAGTAATGGGCCACGGGCAGGCTAACCCGACGCCCAAAACCTTTCAAGACATCGGGGCTGACTGCGCCCCTCGAGACGCTAGATGAAGATCTGCCTTCTGGAGGACGGCTGAAGGAACAGTCGGCTGCCCGCATGCAGCCGAGTCCAAGAGGTGAGGTCAAGATTGGCCGACTCCCACCTGGCGGCTTCCAGAGAAGCCGGCCACGGCGAGTCGGCCCATGGCACCAACAAAGCCCATGCCTTCATCAGGGGGGATGGGACGGGGAGTGTCAACAGTGAGGCCCACTCCCTCCCCTTTTCCAGGAGATGGCTAGGCCACAGTGCGCTGTACCAACGAAGATCTCCGTCTGGCATGGCACTGTTGCCATGCCATCCCTGACATCGGCAACAGTGGGTGGAGTCCTGTGCCCACGATGGCCTGTCAGTACGGTCCACGGACGACGGGCCCTACCGGTCAGCGAGAGTCCAGAAGACGGGAAGAGCGCCACCAGTCGGACCCGCAGGGAGCCAACCCCCGGGAGTCGGCCCGCCCCTCCCAACAGGTTCCCCATGCCATTAACCAGACGAGACAGGAAGTGGCTACAGTGATCACCCGCCAGACAGCGGGGCTGTAGCCACAACCCCATGACCAAGCCTGCATCATTAGAAGCACGACTATAGTAATCAGCAGCCGGCAAGACCCGCAAGCGGCGGGTACGGCCTGTCGGCTCCGTACCAGACCAGTCGGTGAGCCCCAGCAGTCGGCGGCAGGGCCGGCAGGCGAAGAGACTGACGGCTAGGACCTGCGCCCAAACAGATTACCATTGTACCCCTGGGGGGTAGGCCTATATAAACCCCCCAGGGCACCCATGCAAAGGGTTCCGACCCATTAGAACTAGACCGGATCATAGAAGGAGAGAGGTAGCCCTGCCTTCTCCTGCCTTCAGCATACAGCTCGAGGAGCACCCTTGTATTCACTTTGCCTTAGTGATCATGCGGAGACCCCGCAGAGCAGGACTAGGGGTGTTATCTCCTAGGAGAGCCCCTAACCTGGGTAAAGTACGCCGGCGTTCGTGTCTACGCCTCATCCCGTTTCCGGGCACCGGCGACGTTCTACTCGCCCCCACCATGATAAGCCATCCATTGGCATATGTCGCACCCAACCCCTGACACAAGGAGTCTCGAAATGGTCGAGACATAAAGATTCATATATTGGAAGGTTACATTCGGACAACGGAATAGTTCGGGTCGTTTCGGAGTACCGGGTGTCACCGGACCCCCTCGGAAGTTCATGGGCCTTCATGGGCCCTAGTGGAAAGGAGAGGAGGGCCACAAGGGAGGCCGCCCCCAATGGCTAGTCCGAATTCGACTAGGGAGGGGGCGGCACCCCCTCTTTCCTTCTCCCCTCTTCCTCCTTCCCTCCTTCTCCCTCTCTTGGATGGAAGGGGACTCCAACTAGGATTGGGAATCCTAGTTGGACTCCCCATGGTGCGCGCCCCCTCTAGGTCGGCCTCCTCCTCATCTCCCCCTTTATATATGTGGGAGGGGGCACCCCAAAGACAGATAAGTTTCTCTTAGCCGTGTGCGGTGCCCCCCTCCATAGTTACACACCTCGGTCATATCGTCGTAGTGCTTAGGCGAAGCCCTGCACCGGTAAACTTCATCATCACCGTCGCCACGCTGTCGTGCTGATGAAACTCTCCCCCGGCCTCAACTGGATCAAGAGTTCGTGGGACATCACCGAGCTGAACGTGTGCTGAACGCGGAGGTGCCGTATGTTCGGTCCTTGGATCGGTTGGATCACGAAGACATTCGACTACATCAACCAAGTTATTAAACGCTTCCTCTTTCGGTCTACAAGGGTACGTAGACACACTCTCCCCTCTCATTGCTATGCATCTCCTAGATAGATCTTGCATGATCGTAGGAAATATTTTGGAATACTGCGTTCCCCAACAGATAGCACACAAGATGCCCTCTGGTATTCGGGAGTTGCATAATCTCATAGTCAGAGGAACATGTATAAGTCATGAAGAAAGCAATAGCAATAAAACTAAACAATCCTATATGCTAAGCTAACGGATGGGTCTTGTCCATCACATCATTCTCTAATGATGTTATCCCGTTCATCAAATGACAACACATGTCTATGGTCAGGAAACTTACACTACAAAAAAATACACTTCGGTGATGATACATGTTTGTCACAGTAGGTCACGTTTTTGTCATGCATGTACATCCATGGCGATTTTATGACAGAATCAAGATAGACGTACATGTGCTGTCGTAGAAGTGTTCCATGACATTACCAAAATTATCATCACGGAAGTGCCCACTTCCATGACTATAAATCGCGTGTCACAGGAGTGCTTTCATCAAGGGTGACCGACACATGGCATCCACCGTAACGGAACGCCGTTAAGCTATCGGGTCCGGTTTTGGATCCGATAACACGTTAACAGCCCTGGCCAATGGGGATTTTCCACGTGTAAAATCATCATTGGCTGGAGGAAACACGTGTCGGCTCACCGTTGGGACAGATGTCATCCACTCATTGGACCCGAGGTGCCTATGATACGTCAACACATGGCACGACCCAAGAGAGGCCCATTCCTATGAAAAGACCGGCCTGTTTGACTTGATCAAAAGGTGGCGGGCCGGCCCACGGAAAGCCTGTTAACGGTCTATTCGCATATAGCCCATTTACAGCCCGCTAACCCAGGGCCCGTTACGACCTCTCAGAATTAGGCCCAGTACCGTCATCTGGGCCGTCCAATATGATTCCACCATGTTTTAACTTTTGACCCATGTATGGCCCATGACGTCTTTCGGCCCATATGAGGCCCTTTGTAACTCTTGGCCCATTAACGACCCATGGTGAAACTGGCCCGTAATGAACAGTGTATCACTTCATACCCATTAATGGCCCATTATTCCATTGGGCCGTTTCCAGCCCAGGTTATCTTTCGGCCTTCTCAGGGCCCATTTATTCTTGGGCTCATTTCCAGCATTAGGTTACTTACGGCCCGTTACTGTCAGTTTCTGCTTGTGGGCCAAATTCAGCCGTGGTTATAGTCGGCCCGTTTGTGGCCCATTAATACGTTGGGCCGTTTTCATGTCAAAAACCCGTTGGGCTGTTTTCATAGAGTTATCAAATACGGCCTATTAACGGCCCGTTATGGTCCACGAATAGTACGACCCATGATTGGCGAAATGATGATATGCCCAGTAGAAGGCCCATGGATCATACGACCTGTAGAAGGCCCATGGATCATACGGCCCGTAGAAGGCCCATGGATCCTACGGCCCGTAGAAGGCCCATGGATCATACGGCCTGCAGGAGGCCCATGGTTATAACAGTCCATGTGTTGCCATGATTATTTTGGCCTAGTTTCCAAAAATAGGTTATTGTGGCCACTAGAAAAACACAGAAAAAGAACTGCAGTGACTACAAGCAAACAACTAAACAAGACAATAAGGAAATAAATAAGCAAGCTATTACCGCTATTACACATATTACATCCACTGGGCATCAAAGTGTGCCACCAGTGCAAATATAGGGAACAGAGTAGCATATTACATACACTGGCCGTCAAAATTGGCCACCAGTGCAAATAAACATGACAGCAAAACAAGAGCATAACTGAAACAACTTCAGAAGAGCTCAAGAAACGTTATCATGGGTATCCACCATGCTGGCAATAAGATTAGCAAGCTTATTAGCTTTATCATGTTTGGCGCTAAAATCCTCCAACACTTGCTATTGCACCAGAAAGTATGCATCTGAATGCTCCAGGGACTTCCGCAGTCCTTCCGCTTCTTATCGCAGCACAGCTGATCGATGTCTTTCAGCTTGTAGTTGATACTCAAGAAACCAAACTGATTCAGACAGTGAGTTTGAATAGCTTGTGCAAGCGGTAGTGGCCAGTAACTCGAACACTAAACAAAGACAGGACTTTGGGGTTGTCTCACTGTCTTCGAGATAGTCTTCCTTAGCTGTTTTATCAGCTTTGTTGGAGACCAACAGGGATGTGTCACTATCCTGAACCTTATCTGCATTACTTCCTTTACCATTGCTTAATAAGGCACTCTTCCCCAATATTCTGTCAGCATTCTAAAAGAAGAAACAAGCAGACACATAACAAGTTTAGCACGTACTAGTATATGAAACTCATTTCAGTGAACCAGATCATTAGTAAGGTGGACATGATTAAACTACCAAGCCTTCTATTGCCAAGTACTAGTACATGATAAAAACATCAAACAAACATATATCTATGTCCTATGGTCACTGCATTGTCTTCCCAAATCAAAATAGAGACACGGTTCAAATCATATCAATTCAAGACAAAGCAGCAGTGAAAGAATACAAAGCATGGGAAACTACACGGCACAACAAGATTTCAAATGGGTACCACGGGTCTACATGTACAACAACACTATTGGCTCTGTTGTGATGCTAGGAATGTGCATGATATGAGAAGTCAACTATATACACAATTGAAATTGAAATCAACAGAGCTATTGATAAGAGCAAACCTGTTAAAGAAACATGCGTGAACATACCTGTTGTGCCATTGGAGTTTCGATTGGATCCTTCAATTTAAAAATAAGTTTGTATGCATAAATATAGTGATACAAGAGCAAAGCAGTATGCACGATAGCAATCATAGTTAAAAAAAAGGCACGCCTAAGCAAGCGCTTAAGCGCGCCTAGACTCTAGGCGTTGGCAAAACGCATTGCGCATAACTACGCTTAATATGTGCATAACTTCACATAAGCATGTGCTTTGGTCAGTAAAGCGCAAGGCGGTGGCAAAACGCACAATTAACGCCTAGAGCATTTTTGAACTATGATAGCAATGGAATCTTAAATTAGAACAGGTGTTCTTCAGGTTTAGGCACTTGTTCTACATGAACATAGTACGGTAAGATGCAAGAATATAGTACTTAAAATAGAAAATGATCTCATAAACCTTACCACATTCTTGGTTCGGGACCAGTACAGAACAAGGTCATCGTCCAGTAAATGTGTCTCATGAGAACGTAAGGGAATTTGATGAGTTTCTTTGCCGGTGAAGTACATTTTCTTCAGGTAATTCCGATACTGCCACCAAGAATTCTTGAAGATAGCAGAGATATTAGCACAGGTTACCTCATCCTGAGTTTCCAAATCGATCCTTCTCTATAGAGAAAAATGGGAAAATTTGTTGTATTATAACCATCATGGAGGTAGGATGTATGGGACAAAGCAAAGTAATTGCCATGAATAACATTACTTACACATAACTCCTGGACAAACACCTGCAACTGGCATTTTCCTTCATCTTTAGTATAATATTTCCAAGATGGGAAGATACGCACATACGATTTAAGACCATCAAATGCGATAGATGCTAAACTACGACTAGCTGGTTGTGCTTCATCCATAGGAATAGGCATACTAACTGGTGAAGTTGGGGTTCGCCGTGGTAGTACTGGCCCTTTGGGCACTGGAGCTTCCTTACTAACTACTCTTGTTTGGGAGCTCTGTGGTGGAGATGGTGTTGTGTCAACAGGAACTGGGTAACTATCTTCTGGGGTTGGGGTTAGATTGGGTGAAGCTGGTTCTCTGTCAGTAGGGGTACAATCTGCGAGAGTTTGGGTTATGTGTGGTAGGGCTGGTTCTCATGCATGTACAACCGAGGTGCTATCTCCACCAAGAGGTAGCACTGTTTTACTTGAAGACCGTGTTTTTAGTCCGCTAGATACTAGCATCACCCGCTCCAATTCAAATGGCTGATAAACAGGAAACATAGTTGAATGTACAGACATTGTATGAGAGACAGATGCAATAGATAGTGTGGAAAAAAGAGGGCATGAAATAGTTGACATGTATATTGTTTAACTAAAATGGATATCTTGACATAATTTCACATATATGATGTCTATCTAAACTGGATAGCATAGCATAACATAATTCAAAGATATGATGAATAACTAAACAGGATCGCATGACATAATTCACCTACATGTTATCAAAGTAATCAGGATTGCATCATTTAATTCACATATGTGATTTATATGCTAAACAGAGGGCATTCGATATGATGTCTGAACTAAGAACATGGTGTTGAATATTGTGTATATGATGTCTAAACTATGCAATGCAAGAAACCATATGCATGATATGAGCAGTATAACGGTGCCAAGTTAGAGCATACACCTCGGTGGGGGAATAGGACTGGTCATCTGTCTCTGAATCCATCTCTGAGGAGCTATCGTGACCCAACAAGAGATCTGCTTCGACAGGTAGCACTGTCTGCTCTGAAGGCCTTCTTTTCACTCCAGATTTTTCAATCTCACACCCAAATGGCTGATTCACAGGAAGAGTAGTTTAATGTACAAACATTGTCGACAAATGGAAATGTAATGAAGAAAAGGATGGGCAAGATATAATTAAAATATATGATGCCTGGTTAAACAGGATGGCATTGCACATTTCACATATATTATGGCTGGCTAAAAGAGATGAGACTGCATAATTCATATATATGATATAGAAACTAAACAGGTGGCATTATAGAACATGTCTAAACTAAGCAGATGACATATATGATGTCAAAATTAGGCACTGAAGGCAACATATGCATGATATGACTAACATCATCATGCCAAGGTAGAGCAAACACCTTGGGGGTTAAATAGGAGTGGTTAGCGGCGTCTGGAGAGGGATGAGGAGGGTTTGCCATTGAACCCACCATGGAGCGATGTCTACATGACATTGTATTGTCACACAAAACTCTTCTCCTTTTCTCTACATGTTTAGCATGACTGTGTACAATATCTGGCATGCATACAAAAATATATGGTGAGATTATGTAACGAGAGCATGCAGAAATTTAGAGTGATGGTAACAACTAGTGGATGGATCCAAAAATAATGATAGCAGGCTGATGATTGCTTTAATTTAATAAAAAGATAGATGATGATTGCTTTACTATTTGTTTCCCACGGAAGATGAACAACATAGGCATACCCTAGGTGAACCAGATATTAGACAGAGATACTATTCATTGCTTCCTCGATATGTGCCCCACAACTAATTTAGAACTCAAGTTTGAACATTAATTTGGACCTGACTTGGAGTCCAAGAGGTGAACAAGACGTCAAGCCTGAAGCAGCACAAGACAGACATCGCAATCTCAAGTGGGATTCTAATAGCATCTCCAATAGATGAGGTAAAATAGATGTAAAATTTACATCACCAAAAACCACGTGACTACAACATATGAGGTAAAAATATTGACCCTGAACTTAACTGTCGAAAGTGAAATTTACTGTGGAATCTGAATGTTACTGTCGAAACTGAACGCAATGGTAGCAGAGAGGCACTTGACATGTAGTTTAGGGAGGGCCTGTAGTTCATCTTCAACCTGCACCCCCCTGAGCCTCCAGCCACCACCGGCCGAACCACGGGCCCCAGCGCTGCCTCGCCGCCCCAAAACAACTCCCCCCTGCCAGTCCGCCACCGCCCCGGCCAGCCCTCTAGGCCCCACCCCACCCTGAACCCAAAGATAGATAGTGCGGTACCTCTCCGGTGAGCCCCCGTCCCCGCTGCGGGTGGTTCTTCCTTAACTCCGGCGAGCCCCCCCACCCTCTCAAAATCGACTGACCTAAAAGTCGATTCAGTCGACTGAAGTGTAGCTAAATCGGAGCAGAGCAGCAGCACGAGCGAGAGGGAGAGCAGCAGCAGCAGCGCGGGTGAGCGAGCGAGAGCCGGAGCAGCAGCAGTTGGGCGAGCGAGCGACCGAGCGAGAGCCGGAGTAGCAGCAGCAACGCGAGCGAGTGAGAGCTGAAGCAGCAGTAGCAACAGATCCGGCTGGTATGGACGCCGCCGCCGAAGTGGCCTCGCACTGGGGAGAGCCGCCGTGAAGATGTCGCCCGCGGTACCGGCTTCAAGGTAGCCGCTCCATGGGGGTGCGAGATGGAGCACCGTCGGCGTCGGGAGGTCAAGTTAAGGAGAAGGTGCGATGCGATGAGTGTACAACCTCTTTGGTGGCGCCGAGTAGTCCTCGGCTTCATCCGAGGAGTCGGTGAGGATGCTGCGGTTCCGGTGGAGCAGGTTAAGGCGGCGCTGTGGGGATGGAGCAGCCGCGATAGATGAGGCGATCGTCGGAGCAGCTCCTTGGAGGTGGAGGACGGGGCTGCTGAACCGATGGAACGACGAGACAGACGACACATCCTCATCCGGGGAGGTGGACGAGGGACGTCGAGCTGTTGCGGTGGACGACATCGTCGGGGAAGAGGCTCCAGTTGGGCAGCGGTGAGGTGGCGGACGGGGGAGGGTGGGGTTTCGTGGCTGGAGCGGAGTGGTTATGGCGGCCTGGGATTTCGAATGGCAAAAAGGAGGCGATGGGAGGGGGTGAACCATAACTTAGGGACGCGCTTGTCCCAAATGTAGGGTGTGTTACAAAAGTACCCCCACCGATTTGAACTAGCGGCCCTTTCGGCTCAGGGTTAGAAGGGGGATTTCACGTGTCGGGATTTGGTAGCTGCAGGGAGTTCTCACGCGCGTTGTAATTTCGGGATAGCAAGGCGCGGGTTGTGAAGGCGCCAATTTTGGGAGCACGATATCTGAATTTTCGGGATATAAAAGGCGCGGGTTCAATTTTAGGGACAAGCCTAACGTGTAATATTGTACTTGTACGTAGCAAATCAATTCGCACTTCCCTCAACCAAAAAGAAAATGAAAAAAAATAAAACTATTCACACCACACAAAGAGAGAGTCTTGCCCTGTTTTACTATAAAAAATGCTATTCAAAGATACTCCCTCCTTCATCTATATAGGGCCTAATGCAATTTTTGATGCTAACTTTGACCAAATATTAGAGCAACAATATATGACATGCAACTTACACAAAGCACACCGTTAAATTCGTCTATGAAAGGTTCTTTCAATGATATAATTTTCACGTTGTGCATGTCATGTACTATTAATCTTGTCAATAGTCAAAGGCGGTCTTAAAAAACGCATTACACCCTATATAGATGGAAGAAGGAGGGAGTATGAATCCATGTTATGTCCAATTAAATTTTTTTGCTTGTTGTATGATGCATGTAACCTACTCATACCAACATTTTAGTGCATTCCAAATGTCTATACTACCACTGCAATTCGACTGAATTTGAATTCGTTTCTCTATTTTAATAAGAATCTACAATCATGATTGTTGCCAATTTCAACCATCATTTGTGTATTACCTTAATAACACACCACACGATTACTATAGAGATAGATATGTGTACTACATGAACTTGAATTCTATTTTTTGAATACACTTGATGTTGATTCCAAATAATAGTACATTTGATGTACTAACTATATATTCATAATCTAAACCATGTTCCATACGTACACCGCGTTTATCACACATAGTATAGTGCCCCGCCCCCTACATTATGACAAGTATTTAGACCTGAGCTGCAAAAGCCACACATTAGCCCAAATTATGATCAATGTTCTATATATTATACGTAGTACTAGCAAGGTGCCCATGCGTTCCAGAGAACATCAACATGATCAAGGGGAGGCCTAATTTGCCAACATGGAGAGGGGTGTGGGTATCTTTTTTCAAAATTGCCATAGTTTCCTTCCTATCCGTCAGATATAAATCGGATGGCCTATATTGCAGGATGGCAGGCACACCATAATCAACAACTCCGTTTTTTTATAAGAGTAGAGATAAAATATATATATGTAGTATAACATGTTCATAACCACACCATGTGTATCACCATTATATATATTCACACATGCATCGGTTTAAAACACTAGATAAATTCTTCAAATATCCGAATTTTCTTTTTATAATGAAGTATGATCTCTATTCGTCTTTTACACCCACACAATCCTCTTATCTTTGTAGCTAGCGCTAACTTTCTCTTGTGCATGCACACGCCCGCATCCCTCTCACCCTCCCTCAACATTCTGTAGCTCCATCGCGCAAATTCGTCTTTTCACTTTAGGTCACCCATGGTGTGTGTAGGCCCAGCTCCTTCTTTACGGCACACATCGATCGATATGCCTCTCTAGCCAGGTGTGCCTAGCACAACACAAGCTTCCCCTCTTCTCTTATCACCATCCATGCCTCACTCCCACCACTCTTTTCATCGATCTCGTACTCGCACACTCCTTCCCCCTCGATATAGTATGACTCTCGCACCACCTCCTAGATGCATCCCTCTCTCTCTATCCTTCTTCCCGTGCCTTATTTGCTTCTAACACACACATGCATGTATACCGATCGATCTCCCAACATATACCTAGGTCAATTTTAACTATTCCCCCCCCATCGATCGATGTACCTCACAAGTTATGTCTCTCCTTTCTCTAACAAAGGACGATTGATCTTCCTATGTAGTTACATTTGCTTACCATAGCCATATCGCCCCCCTCATCATTCATGCATGCCTCCTGACCGGTCTCTCACACGCACGTGCATAGACAGGCAGCCATCCCCTCTCTTATTGATATTGCAGATGTGCCCTCCGGTTGTCTAGCAAGCCTATCCCACCATTTGTTAGAAGCAACTCCACTACCACCCCCTCCAACACTCTAGCTCTGTCTCTCTCCCAACCTTATTCCTCTCCTACACATATGCATGGATGTCGATCGATCTCCCTTAATACATGAGGTAGATCGATCTCCCTTAATACATGAGGTAGGCCTCTCTCCTCCTCCACACATATACCAGCCATTGTACCTCTATAGTTAATTAGGCCTCCCTCCTCTCCCCACCACACACCGATAGTCGAGCGTTGTAGGTAGGTATCCATGCCACAGAGACAAACGGCACATGTCACGTCTCACGTTCCAGTAGGCCATCCACTCTATATCTTTGACGTGGGCACACACAAATTCGAGGGCACTCTTTATCGATCGCGCGCACACACACACACACATCATCATCATCCCTCTCTTCGATTCTATGGACACCTCAAGCCGATGATACCTCCACTCTCTTCTCGTGGATCGCCCCCTCTATATATATGATATATCCAGGACTCTATTTCACACACATTGCATATGTTACATTTTTTGA
>NC_041382.1:66840283-66919354 GCF_002162155.2 Triticum dicoccoides | reverse complement strand
TCTCTCTATGTTTGTATCTCTCTCACACAACCCCATGTAGGTGGTGTACGTATACAAGAAGAGAATAGGTGCACCGTGCACGTACCCACGCTTTGTGCCCAGCCACACCCGCGCGGGTACATGGTGGAGCTCATTTCTGTACGAAATGGCAGCCCACGTGCTAATTTGAACGCGTGTAGCGGTTGTTTACCTACGGAGGTCGTGTACCACACGTGCACGAAACAAAGTTCAACTTGATGCGTTGGCGCGTTATTTTTAAATAAGGTTATATCGCTCAATGGCACGTACACAGAATATAAAATGATTTTTATGGAGAAAAAGGTAATCCGCTCCACTATATACAATGGAGCCTGCCTGCCTGGTTTGTCTCTCTTCAGAGTATCTCACACAAGGCTGCGGTGGCCTCTCTCTCTCTCACCGTTGGTCACTAATCCGGCCGCATCCCGTCCGCCGGCGGAAAGGGAGGACGTGCATCGTTTCTCCATTCGACCGCATCGAGGCAGTACGCCCCGATCTAAGGTGCACGCCGTTCTCTCTGACCAAGCTCCGGCGTGGTAGGGCCTACGCCACCTGCTCGCTGCCGCGGTATGGGCAGATTCTGCGCGCTGCCGCTCACCTAGTTACATCCCAACGACCTCCAGGTATCCCCTCCGGCCTTTCTCCACTGCCCGTCTTCCCACGTCGTTGCATGTGGATCTTCCATAGTTCTTTGCCCAAAACATAGCTCATCCGGCGTACTTTCCATATTGCAATCTCGTCCTCACACTGTTTTAGACAAACACAACCGTGTTGTTATCTTCCCTTAGGACAAGGAATATGCTTCTTTTTGTCGTCGCATGTGTCATCAACTGTTATTGGCCAGTAATTGTTTCCTTTTTACCTCTTTTTTGCAAACAGGGCTATCCATTTCACCTCGTTGCTATTGCGACCTTTTGGTGAACTGCACAAATCACTTTTTTCTTAAGAGTGTTTTGTGCAGTTGTACTAAAATGTCACATGGGCAACGTCTCTACATTTCAGTGCGACTACACAAAGGGAGATTGGTTTTGCTATATCCTCCTCATCCAACTCCGAGCCTAATCTTCTCCAACTAGTTAGTCTTAAGAGAGACTGCGAAGGTGACCGGCTTCTATTTGTGTGTTTATTGTTTCATCAGCAGTCCTCTATTATCGTAATAACACTTAATATCTTTGGAACATGGACGCTCAGCTCTATTTTAGTGGAACTGCATAAAATGATCGGAATGTTGCATGCTCCAGACAACTACTTTTTCCCCAACATGCCTTGTTGATTTAGACAGAGCTGGGGGGGTGTTGCTGCCAACGAAAGCATGGATCAATTTTAATTTAACACCTTCTCACAACTTTGTCTTCAGTTGTGATGTAAATATTAGCTCTAATCTGCTAATAATTGAGATGCATTAGCAAGGAAGTTAGTTTTTTATTGTTTCCGAAAGAGCATCGATGGCAAGACACACGAAACAAAAGCTGAAAGCTCACACCATTGTACAATTTCATGTCGCTGGAAAATTATAGTACGTCAATTATGTAAACAAATGCTAGAAGCTTGATAGCATTGCCAGAAGCCTCTTCGGCATCCGGGTCCATGTGCCATGCACAAAATTGTACTCCTTCATTCCTAAATATTTGTCTTTTTACAAATTTCAAATGGTCATATTTTGGAGTGTAGATTCACTCATTTTGTTTCGTATGTGTACTCCCTTCGTTCCTAAATATTTGTCTTTCTAGAGATTTCAACAAGTGACTACATACGGAGAAAAATGAGTGAATCTACACTCTAAAATATGTATATATACATCCGTATGTAGTAGTCCATTTGAATCTCTAAAAAGACAAATATTTGAGTAGTCAGTCGTTGAAATCTCTAGGAAGACAAATACTCCAGAGTATATTTAAGAACCGAGGGGGTAGTGCACAACCGCATGGGAGACTCAGCCCGGTCGTTGCGCCGCATTAATAGTGAGTAATGAGCAGTCAAATCATAAGCCCCACCTTTCCCACTGTAAGTTGCTCGAAAGAAGCAACCATCAATACACTCATCTTTGAATCCGCTCATACTACTCCACCCGTCACTGTTTATATAGCGCGCTTCAGAAAAAGAAAAAATCTCTGATACCAAAGCAACTAGCGATCGGCCTAAAAAATAGCATTGGTAGTTATAGCACGACGTCTATTACTAGAGGAAATAATGCGTACACACATGCATGCAGTGCTTCCACCCCGGGTACACACATGCATGCACTTACTCCACTCCGTAGTACATCGAGAGAAAATTGTGGACTTGATTGCGGTTACCACGCCCTAATTAATTGAGCATTAAACCAAACACATCTCTGGTGGTGGAAATGCATTGAGAGAAATGCATCATAATGAAGCGCGCCATGTAAACTGTGATGGAGGGAGGAGTAGTATGAAGGTGCAAAACCAAGTACGCGTATGGCCATTCGGTCAACGCACCTCCTCTTGGCATATCATTGACATGTGGGACCGGAGTGTGAGAAAACCGATCTCAATTGACGGCAAAATGGCCAACCCGCCATTCCTTGAGAGAGACGAGGAGCGAGAACACGCAGACGGGCACGCAAGGAGGCCAAGATATATTCAAGCATGGTTGATCGATATCATCATTACATGTTGGGCTGCCGTTTTCCGCCCTTCTCCGGAATAAATGTATACTTTATCAGAGATTAAAAAAAAGAGTACAGATGCTCCACCATGCGGTTCTAGTAGTAGTACTACTCCTACTACTAAACCTTGCGCTTGGCTCTTCGCCTCTTCGTGAAGTCGAACAATGATGGTACTCCGCATGTTCGGTACTACAGTGTATGCCTCTGGCAATCTGACACCAAATGAACTGATGCATGTCCACCGCCTGGGCGAGGGTAGGTTGCATTAGTCAAAAGGCATAAACGAGCTTCACCTTGTCCTGCAAGCTTCTCCTCGTCCTGCGAGTTGATGGGACACACTAAAAAGTAGTGCTAGTCCATACTCCCTCCTTTCCGGTTAATATGGCTTAATCTTTTTTGCGGGTAAATGAGAGAGCTTTATTCATATATAAGCATTCTTAGGACGATCAGCCAAGACACTGGTCACTAGGAAGCGAGGTACCCCGCAAAAAGGAAGTAGGAAGCGAGGTGTTTCATCAAGCCAGCTCTCGGTCACATTCAAAGTGCAGCAAGCACGGTTCGCACAAAGATGCGCCGTAAGTTTTGCTAACCTGTTTACATGCTGAATAACAAAAAAAGAGGAAATATTACCGAGCGCTCCTATTTGTAATAGGATATGAGCCAGAATTAAGCGAGAATTGTGGTGAGTGTTCCATGCAATCAACTTCCATTATCACATGCGAGAACCCTCGAAGAGAACCAAATGTGTTGAAGATTGCTTTATCACATGTTACAAATATAATAAGAGTGCAGACGCTCCTCCATCCGGTTCCTAGTACTAGTATAGTACATACCTCTATAGACTATAGTAGTAGTACTAGTACTGGTAAACTTTGCGCTTGGCTGTTCGCCTCTTCGGGAAGTCGAACAATAATAGTACTAGTATAGTGTATGCTTCTGGCAATCGGACACCGAATTAATTGTTGCACGTCCACCGCCTGAGCGAGGGAGAGCTTGCATTAGTCAAAAGTTTCGCCTTGTCCTGTGAGCCACCGCGTGCAAGCTTCTCCCGTCCTGCAAGCTTCTCCTTGTTCGGCAAGTTGACGGGACACAGCAAAGTAATGCTAGTCCATACTGCCTCCTCTCCGGTTAATATGGCCTAATTTCAAATGAGATAAATACACTATCTGTCACTGTCTATTTGTAAAAATATGGTCAGTGGACTTCATAATACGCTCATCGCGCTCAATATATACATTTTCCGGTGTTTATACGGTCACTAGCTCACCCTGGCTAAGTATGTGTGTGCATGCACGCGTAGGTTGAGCACTTCAGTGTGACTGTGTGTGTTCCGTCGTGTGCTCGGACATGCATGCATTAGGGCGTCGCGCGCGTTTTTGCGTCCATGTGTACGTGTGACTATTGCATACACGTAGGGTGAGTACGTGTAGGGGCCACTAAAGGAGCAGTCAAATCACACAGTAAGTTAGTCGGAAGAAGAAACCATCATTTCACTCTTCAATGACACATACGCAATATAAAATGGTTGATATGAAGAGAAAAAGGAAACCACTATATATACACTAGCAGGAGACTAAGCTACAAGCCTGCTTGCTTGGGTTGCTCTCTTCACAAGCATAGAACAACGATGGCCACACCGCTGGACACATATCTGGCCTGATTCCGCAGCTGGGGGAAGGCAACAATGTTCTGCATAGACGCGGTGGACATCGGCGAGGGAGAAAATCCACAGTCGGTGCATCCCAATCGGGTTTCACCGTGGTATGGGCCGATGCCACGTCCCAACCGCCCTTCTAGCTACAGCCCGACATCCCAGGTAGTCCATCTTCCTTTTGGAGCCGGCTTGCTCCACTGCCGCAGCTCCCCACGTAGCTCCATCTTCATGTCGATCTTTCTCCACTTCTACCGGCTTCTACTTGTGATGAGTTTATGTCTCATGAACTAGTGCCAGTACTATTATTCTAATCACAGTTCTTCAATATCTTTGCCATCAGGGATGCTCAGCTCGATTTTAGTGGAACTGCACAAAAGCATCATATGATCCGAGGGTGCCAGCCGTCTTTGCTTCGACAGGTTCTACCTGGCCAGGAAATTAAATCATGTTTAGGGTTTAGGGTTTAAGTCGTAGTGACCCCACCGGTAGTTTTTCTTTCGTACACGCTCTCACAACTTTTGTCTTTAGTTGTGAAGTAAATATTGGCTATGATCTGTGAATCATTGAGATGCATCAGCTTGCGTGTTAGTTTTCCTTTGTATTTGATAACTTTCTCGCCTGCTTGTCGATGGATCGCGCCATCGCCACTCACCGCAAACCGAGTATACGATAACTTTCCCGCCTGCTTGTCGATGGATCGCACCATGGAGTACTAGTACTACTGGAAGAGATTGACGAGTTGGGGGAGGACAGCTAGCTATAGCACGGACTCCCAAGAACTTTTTACATGCATGTTGTGGCCGGCTATTGCCACCTTTGAACGTGGAGCAGTCGCGTGCACCAGGAAGCGGCGCGGGCGATACTCTCTCGGCCGGCGCTCCGCTTCAATGCCGGCGCCAGTGAGAGGTCACGTCCGCTCTGGTCGGGAATGAATGCGGCACCGACCGTTTCGGGCGGGAAGCACGCCCGGGTGATGAAGAGGGTTCGGGTTGGTCAGGAGCGGTCGTGCCAGCGGTCCGGACGCCCGCAAACAAGAGATGTTGTATGTTAATATTGCCGTGTATATAATTAACAACGTAAATAATGTGCCAGTTGGACAAATATGATTGGAGATGGAGATGGAAATGGAATTTTACGTAAACACGGATATGCATGTCTATGTCTATGTGTGTGTGCGCGACGACTCTCGCGACCTGGAAGCGGGGGCGTGTTTTTGATCGAGTTTTCTTTCTTGGTACGTTAAAAAATTGTCCACCAGTTTTCATTTATTTTTTTCCAGGAATGCGCGTATTCTATTTAAAACCACTGCTACAGAGAGATTATTTTACACCATTATAGCCTCTTGTTTGATAGAGTTTCTTGCGTCTCGCTCTCTCACCATCTCCATATCAAAACAAGATGACAGTGTCCACACTATGTCTCTCCTCACCGGTAGTCATAGATCCGGCCGAATCCCGTCTGCTGCGGGAGGTGAGGAGGTGCAGCATTGATGTTGTCACCATCGGTGATGGTGGAACCGGATGCGCACCGTCCTGTCGGAGCCGGCGCTGGCGCGGACGAAGGTCCTCCGCACCCTTGTTTGTTGCCGTTGTGTGGGCAGATCCCGCCCGCCCGCCTAAGCGACATCTTGCCCACCTGAGGTATAACTTCTTGTACTGGTCCAACTCCCCAGGTCGCTGCATGCGGGTTTTCTTCTATGTGACTACTCCCCAGCTCCCCATGTATAGTAGCTAGGGTTCGTCGGCTGGTCCAACATCACCTACTATTATAGAGGAAATGCCACTCGAAAAGTTGTCCTGATTTATGCCTCGGTGGAGGTATACATGTTGTTTCGACAAAAAGTACATGGTGGTTGTGCAGTCATTGTCCATATGCTCCTATTGTTGCTGCTAATCTAATACTTTCACTGGTTAAATGAAGAAATGCTTTTTTCTCGGGTATCCTGGTTTAGTTCCCATCAAGATAATCATGATGCTTCTGTTTGTTGGTGTACTTTTCATAATTCTTATTGACAATTGAGATGTCATTGTTAATCTTGTAAAACAAAGTAACAACACTATATCCCTTTTTTATATTTTTGGAAACAGCGATGCATATCTCCATACTCGCATGTCTTCCTCAATTTTAGTGGAACTGCACAAAATTGGATGGACATTGTTGTTCCGCCTCACTGTCCTCTACCACGTGGTTCTTCCTTCCTCGAGCTTGATTACTGAGAAGAAACAGACCACAATGAGGATTTGTCGAACTTCATAGGTGCCTCACCAAAACTTGATGCAAAATGGATGATGCATCACCACGATGACCTATCGATGCTCATGGTTGCGCCTCATTGTTGCGTCGGCTGGTGAAGCTGATCGATTGTCAATGAAAAACAAGTTGTCTTCCATCAGTGTTCTTTGCTTGTTACCCACAAAGATGATATCCTTCGTCAGTTCACCTTGGTTGCGTTGGAGATGCAGTCGTCTTTCACGTTGGTGCAATTTTATCACACAATTGGCTATGAACCAAATGTTTCCTCGAAGAAGGATCGACGTTGGTACTAAGAGCATAAGTTTTGTATTGATTTCTAAGCCTTCTCACAACTTTGTCTCCAGCTCCCCTGTTATTTTATTTGTCCAGCTATTAACTTTGATTAAAAAAATGGTGTGGACTAAAACCCGGATGGACGTAGTAGCCCTCCATTTTTATTTACTCTGCATATTAGATTTGACTAAAGTCAAACTTTGTAAAGTTCAATCAAGTTTAGGCCGAACACAACAAATCATGATTATTAGAGAGGGCAAACTGTACATACTCTCAAACCTTTCCGGTAATTTAAATTAAAATTCTTTATTTGTACACACTCTCACATGTTTCCGACAATTTGGCGCATGTGTGGTTGTTCACTTAAGGGAGGGTAGAGTACCGCACGTGAAGGACAGGAAGTGCGACCAGGACGCGTGGATCGTTAGTTCATCGGAAGTACTCCCTCTGTTCCTAAATATTTGTCTTTCAAGTGGTTTGAAATGGACTACCACATACGGATGTATATAGACATTTTTTACAGTGTAGATTCACTCATTTTGCTCCATATGTAGTCATTTGTTGAAATCTCTAGAAAGACAAATATTTAGGAACGGATGGAGTAGTAGTTTTCTTCACTGGTACGTTAAGTAAAGAGTTTCGTTTCATACTTACACAATTTAAAACAATTGTTATGGAGAGAATAAGAAAACCACTCCACTATATATTAGTCGTATACACGAGTACTATATGGACGCAGCTTCATTGACTTTAGTGCACCTGCATTTGGGTTTATGACAGGTGGGCCCAAAATGTGGCTGGCCCACCTGTCATACAGCCAAAAGTAGGTGCAGCTAAGGCACCAGAGCTCAGTCCATACTACAGTATATATATATATATATATATATAAGTTGGAGCCTCAGCGCTTGTTCGCTAGGGTTTGCACTCTCCACACTCTCGCCGCACTACATATATATATACACGCTGGAGGCTCAGTGTTCCTTTGCTAGGGTTTGCTATATTCATAGTCTCTCACCCTCTTCACCAGATCTAAACAAGACTGCGTTGTGGCCTCTATCTCTCTCACCCCCTCACAGCTGGCGAAGGAGGCGTCCGGATCTCATCGCACCGGGAAGGGGAGGAGGTGCAGCGTTCACTCTATCGCCTTCGGCGAGGGAGTCAATCCACTGTCGGCTGCGCTTTTCTCTTTCACTCAGCGCCTGTGCGGGAGGGCCACTGACCCCTTCTTCCTCGCTGCCGTACGTAGTGTGGGCAGATCCGACCTCCCGCCGCACGCCTTGCCACATCCCGACAACACCAAGGTATAAGTTTCTTTGAAACCATCATTGGTCTAGCTGCATGCGGATCTTTTTCGATTATGTAGTCGAATATAGGTCTTGGTTCAAAGAGGAAAGAAGGGTGTGGCGGGGTGGAGCATGAATCTAGGACGTGGTTCAATGAGGAAAGGAGGGAGGGGAAGTAGTATAGACTAGCTATCCAGGCACTTTGTTGGTCGAAAAGGGAAAAGGGGGGTAACCCAGTACACACATCTATAAGGAACCGAACTCTTTGTTGAAAAGGGAAAGAAACTGGGGGGTCGGGTAGTTTGTGCAGGACTAGATTTGCTGCCCTCACATAGGAAAAAGTTTCAAAGAGAACAAATATGGGACCAACGCAGATATGCTGCTTGGCTACTCTGCATCACCCATTTATACGTGTGGACGCACATGGTGCTGGCATGTCCCATGTCCCATCCACATGATTGTGTAGTGTGTTTTGAGATGTTGTGCTACTTGTATTGGTACTGTTTTAAATAAATGTTGAGTTGAAGCTATTGTATTGCTCTCTTTTCCCATTAAGTAGTGAACAAAAATGGTACCAACCCAGACATCATGCTTGTTGCTTTGTTACAACAAACTCTGCATCACCCCCTTTATAAGTAGATGGAAGCACATGGTGTTAGGGATCGGTGGGAGTACCATTTCTGTTAGGGATTGGCCGGAGTACATGTTTAAGAAATGTATTGTTTAGATATGTCTCTGTTATTATATATCAGTTACAGTGTTTTACAAATGGTACTATCCTGCTTTGTAGTTCTTTCTACATGTTTAACCAAGGTATTGTTAAGATAATGTCTCTGTTAAAATGAATTGGTCGCATTGTTTTAGGAATGATACTTTTCTGCTTTGTCGTTCTTTATACATGTTGAAACAAGGCATTGTTAAGATAATGTCTTAGTTAATATGAATGAATCACACTGATAGAGAATTTCTACTCTCCTGCTTTGTTTCCCATTAAGATAAGGTAGATCAGTAGATGTTTTTCTTCTTGGAGTACAAGTCATCAACCGTTATTTCTCAGTAATTGTTTCCCTTATACCTATTGTTGCTTACAGGGATATCAAAATTAAAGCTTGGTTTTATTCCGACTTTGATTTTAGTTGAACTTCACAAAAGGAGCTAATGTGTCTAATGCAAACTACTGCATTAGTGGGTCCAGTTGGTCTTACCACTTTGTAGAAAGAAGCGGTCACTGTTTGCGCTACATTACACAAGGAATGATCGACAAGCTTTACAGAGTATTAGTAGACGTTGGTGACATGACTAGTCTCCAGAGAGCATAGGAAACTCTACAACACATGGAGTGCACTGGGCAAAAAGTGCCCAAACAAGTACATGAAGCCAGGACAGGACTCCAAATCTGTCAATGTCATTCTAAGCAACAATGATGGGGCATCTGGGTATGGTAATCTGTTTACCGTACTTTCAGTTTGTTAGTCCACCGATTGGTGGGTTGACACTGGGGCCAATATTCATGTGTGTGTTGCTATGTCTTTGTTTTCTTGCAGCATATAAATACGATATCCATAGGGATGCTCAGCTTGATTTTACTGGAACTGCACAAAATGTCCGGATGGTTTGTGTCCTCCATAATACTTCATCATGCACAATACATCGAATGGTTCTCTAATCATTCATCGTCACCTTGAGCCACCGGGCTATATGTTTGAATTGTGTTGCCAGTGTCGGCCATTAAGAAGGGTAAGAAAGACAAAAAGAGAGATCACTGCTTTACTTGTGGTTCGGAGGAACACTGGGCAAACAAGTGCCCAAGCAAGTACCAAGAAGCCAGGACAGGACTCCAAGTTTGTCAATGTCACTCTAAGCAACAATGATGGGGCATCTTGAAAGCACAAGTGCTCCCTAGATGGTTTTGATAATTGATGACAACATATCTCTTGTTGGACTAACACTTCTATCTAGCATGTTTCAGATAAGTTCAACAATGGAGTGGCATGGACTAAAGGTTGTGGGAACTCCTTCAAGATGCTAAGGACAAAGGATTGACTAAAGCTTCAAGCTCCAGACTATTCATTTTACATTTTAGTGATCCAAGATCACATTGAGTCCATAGGAAAAGCCAATACTATCAAGGAGGGATGAGGTGTTGCTTAATGAGCCTCTTGCTTTATGTGCTTAATGATATGCTCCAAAATCCTCAGCTACTTTCCCACTTCCACATATGACCTAAACCATAAGCCAAACTCGGTCCTACCGATTCTTCCTATCCGGCGCCACCGAGTTTCACTTGTCATAAGCACTGCCAAACCCTAAACAGTTCGGTCTCACTGATGGGATCTCGGTCTCACCGAGATGGGCTTGCAAACTCTCTATTACCCATTGCAATATTCTCGATCCCACCGAGATATGCAATCGGTCCCACCGAGTTTGCTTGATCAAATCTCAGTTTCACTTATTACCCAAATCGGTCCCACCGAGTTTGAGTAATCGGTCAAACCGAGTTTTGGATTTACCCTAACCCTAGCACATCGGTCCCACCGAGTTGATCCAGTCGGTCCCACCGAAATCACTAACGGTCACTAGGTTTACATTTTCGGTCTGACCGAGTTTATTGATTCGGTCCCACCGAGATTGGAAAACTGTGTGTAACGGTTGGATTTTGTATGGAGGCTATATATACCCCTCCACCTCCTCCCCATTCGATGAGAGAGCCATCAGAACACACACACCATTCCAACTCATATGTTCTGAGAGAGAACCACCTACTCATGTGTTGAGACCAAGACATTCTGTTCCTACCATATGAATCTTGATCTCTAGCCTTCCCAAGTTGCTTTCCACTCAAACCCTCTTTCCACCAAATCCAAATCCTATGAGAGAGAGTTGAGTGTTGGGGAGACTATCATTTGAAGCACAAGAGCAAGGAGTTCATTACCTACACACCATTTGTTACTTCTTGGAGAGTGGTGTCTCCTAGATTGGCTAGGTGTCACTTGGGAGCCTCCGACAAGATTGTGGAGTTGAACCAAGGAGTTTGTAAGGGCAAGGAGATCGCCTACTTCGTGAAGATCTACCGCTAGTGAGGCAAGTCCTGTGTGGGCGATGGCCATGGTGGGATAGACAAGGTTGCTTCTTCGTGGACCCTTTGTGGGTGGTTGCTTCTTCGTGGACCCTTCGTGGGTGGAGCCCTGTGTGGACTCGCGCAACCGTTACCCTTGGGTGGAGCCCTGTGTGGACTCATACAACTGTTACCCTCCATGGGTTGAAGTCTCCATCAACGTGGATGTAGGATAGCACCACCTATCCGAACCACGGGAAAAACATCCGTGTCTCCAATTCCGTTTGATCTCTCCAAACCCTTCCCTTTACATTCTTGCAAGTTGCATGCTTTACATTCCGCTGCTCATATACTCTTTGCATGCTTGCATGATATGTATTGTGTGTGTTGAAATTGTGCCTAAACTCCACTTAAACCGAAAAAGCTTAAAAAATTGCAACTTTAGCACTAAGTGTCTAATCACCCCCCTCTAGACACATCTACTTCTAGATCCTACAAGTGGTATCAGAGCTTTGGTCTCCATTGCCTTGGTTTAATCACCATTGGAGGAAGATGGATGTGTCTACATTAGGGAGTATTAGGCATAGAGTGCCTATTCTTGATGGAGAGTAATTTCATGAGTGGAAAAATGAGATGCTTGTAATCTTCAATCAATATCATTTCAACAAGTACATTGCTAGCCCTTGTGCACCCCATATTGATCCCTTGCATCCTACCCTAGATGAAGATATTGACATGATTCGCAATCTTAGAACTATTGAGCTCATCATTAGAGGATTGCCCAAAAATTTGATTGCTAGTTTGCCTACTCAAAATTGCGCCTATGCTATATGGAAATTTCTTGAGGAACGGTTTCCCAATCATTCCTTGAAAACTTTGGATGAAATTCTCCATAAATCTATTGCCTTGAGTAGGATGAACTCTAGTGATCCTAGTTTTGGTAAATGTCTTCTTGAACTTGCCAATCTTAAGCATGCTAAAGGAGATGTTGGAATCATTAATGATATCATATTCAAAGCTATAAGAATTCATAAAAGTAACCACTTTGATCATTTATCTAATGAATTACCCTCTCTAGGAAATGATGAGTCACAAGATCATGATGAACATGAATATTATGATGATGATGATAGTGACTTCGATCTTGATGATGCAATGAGACATTTTGGTCTTATGGCAAATCTTCGGGGATATGAATCAGGAGGAAAGGAATGGGTTCTTGATAGTGGATGTACTAATCATATGACCGGAGATGAAGAGATGTTTTGTGAGCTTACTGAAAACAACGGCCCTCGAAAATATGTCACCTTTGGTGATAATTCAAAGGGTAAAGTGGTTGGCCTTGGTAAGGTGGCCATCTCACATGATAGTTCCATTCAAAATGTCATGCTCGTTGAATCTCTTGGCTATAACTTACTTTCAGTATCTAGACTTGCTGATTTCAGTTTGAATGTCCTATTTACTGAGGTAGATTGCCAAGTATTTCGTCGAGACAATCATAAAATGGTATTTATGGGTATGCATAGAGGTGATCTTTACATTGTCGATTTCTCTAAAAAGGCAGAACCTAAAACTTGCTTTGTTGCTAAATCCTCAAAAGGTTGGTTGTGGCATAGACGACTAGGTCATGTTGGCATGAGAAACCTTGACAAGCTTATTAAAGGAAATCATATCCTTGGAGTTAACGATGTCATATTTGATAAGGATAGACTTTGCAGTGCTTGTTAAGCAGGTAAACAGGTTGGAGGAAGACATCCCGTGAAGAACATCATGACCACAAGGAGGCCACTCGAGCTACTTCACATGGATCTTTTTGGTCCCAACGCCTACAAGAGTCTCGGTGGAAATTCTTTTGGTCTAGTTATAGTTTATGATTTTTCAAGATTTACGTGGGTGTTCTTTCTTAATGACAAGTCGCAGGTCCAGAAGATCTTCAGAAACTTTGCTAGGAAAGCCCAAAATCAGGTTGATGTGAAGATCAAGAAGGTTCGGAGTGACAACGGAACGGAGTTCAAGAACGCAAATGTGGACACCTTTCTTGACGAAGAAGGGATTTCACACGAGTTCTCGGCTACGTACACACCTCAACAAAATGGAGTTGTTGAGAGGAAGAACCAGACGCTCATCGAAATGGCAAGAACGATGCTTGATGAATACAAGACACCAAAGCACTTTTGGGCAGAAGCGGTTGAGACAGCTTGTCACGCAACAAATTGCTTATATCTTCACAAGCTACTCGGCAAGACGGCATACGAGCTCCTCACCGGTAACAAGCCTCAAGTTGGGTACTTTCGAGTATTCGGCTCAAAGTGCTACATTCTTGATAAGCATCGTCGATCAAAGTTTGCTCCTAAATCTCATGAAGGTTTTCTACTTGGTTATGGCTCAAACTCTCACACTTACCGTGTCTACAACAATTTCACCCGAAAGGTTGAAGAGACGGTAGATGTGAAGTTTGATGAATCTAATGGCTCGCAAGTAGAGCAATTGCCAATTGATGTAGGAGACAAAGACCCTTCAGAAGCAATTCAAGACTTGTCCATTGGCAAAATTCGTCCAACGGAGGTGAAGGAGAGTACTTCATCTGTCCAAGTGGAAGCTTCTACTTCACGACAAGGTGAACCAAGAATCGACATGGAAGCATCCACAAGTGGGACACATCAAGATGAAGAAAACGAGGAAATACGTCAAGACAAACATCAACAACCTCCTTCTCCACCACGACAAGAGAACGACGACGTCAACAATGAAGAAGGCCAAGAAGAAGAACAAGATGAAGAAGATGTTCAACTAAGACCCAAGCAAAAGCTCTCACGAGTTCGAGCAAGAATTGCCAAAGATCATCCCGTCGAGCAAATCCTCAATGATATACAAACCGGGAGAATCACTCGCTCAAAAACTCGTTTAGCTAACTTTTGTGAAAACTATTCATTCATCTCTAGCATTGAACCTATGAAGGTTGAAGAAGCATTGGAAGATCCAGATTGGATAAACGCTATGCATGAAGAGCTACATAATTTTGAGAGAAACCAAGTTTGGACATTGGTCGAGAAGCCCGACAACAACCACAACATCATTGGTATCAAATGGGTGTTTCGTAACAAGCAAGATGAAGATGGACAAGTGGTTCGCAACAAAGCACGTCTCGTCGCCCAAGGTTACACATAAGTCGAAGGTATGGACTATGGTGAGACATATGCTCCCGTTGCTAGACTTGAGTCCATTCGCATCTTACTTGCCTATGCTAATCACCATAATATCACCTTGTACCAAATGGACATTAAGAGTGCTTTTCTAAATGGTGAAATAGAGGAGGAAGTTTATGTCAAACAACCTCCCGACTTTGTCAATCCTAAGAAACCAAATCATGTTTACAAACTTCACAAAGCTCTTTATGGTCTTAAACAAGCTCCTAGAGCATGGTATAAATGCTTGACCAAGTTCCTTACTACAAGTGGTTTTGAAATTGGTAAAATTGATTCTACTCTTTTTACTAAAAGGGTTAATGGAGAACTATTTGTATGCCAAATTTATGTTGATGATATCATATTTGGTTCAACTAACCCTCTCTTTAGTGAAAAGTTTGGAAAGCTAATGTCAGAGAAGTTTGAGATTTCTATGATGAGTGAACTCAAATTCTTTCTCGGGTTGCAAATCAAGCAAACTAAGGAAGGTACATTTGTCTCTCAAACAAAATACACCAAGGACTTATTCAAGAAGTTCAATATGCAAGAATGCAAAGGTATGTCTACACCCATGCCTACTAGTGGACATAATGATTTAACCAAAGATGCTGAACCGGTTGATCAAAAGGTTTATCGCTCTATGATTGGTTCATTGTTATACCTATGTGCTTCACGTCCCGATATTATGCTAAGTGTATGCATGTGTGCACGATATCAAGCTGCTCCTAAAGATTGTCATCTTAAGGATGTGAAAAGGATAGTGAGATATTTAATCCATACACCAAATTTTGGCATTTGGTATCCTAAGAGGTCTTCTTTTGATCTTGTTGGCTCTTCCGACTCGGATTATGCCGGAGACAAGGTTGATAGAAAGTCCACTTCAGGTACTTGTCAATTTCTTGGTACATCTCTTGTGTCTTGGTCTTCCAAGAAACAAAACTCAGTATCCTTATCCACCGCCGAAGCTGAATACATTGCCGCTGGTTCATGTTGTGCTCAATTACTTTGGATGACTCAAACTCTTAAAGATTATGGGATTTATGTGAAACATGTTCCACTGCTTTGTGACAATGAAAGTGCTATCAAAATTGGTCATAATCCTGTACAACATTCTCGAACTAAGCATATTGAAGTTCGTCATCATTTCATTCGAGATCATGTTGCTAAGGGTGACATCAATCTTAAGCATGTTCGCACCAACAAGCAATTAGCGGATATATTCACTAAACCGCTTGATGAGAAAGTGTTTTGCAGGTTGAGAGGAGAATTGAACATCATTGATGCTTCGAACTTGGAGTAGAAACTCCATTGGATACATGCAAGACATGAGCTTATGACTAATCCATGATATATCTCTTATGATAACTATCTTATGTCTTGGATATATTTGCACCTTGCATGTTGTCTAACCCATGTAGGTGCTTGGTTGAATCTAATTCCATAAGATTGCGACTCACTCATATCCTGAGCGATCTCTACATCACCAAGACTCTACACAATAGTGGTCGAAGACAAGGAAGCACAAAACCATGAAACATATCCTTTGACAAACTCTATGATTAAGCTTCATGATTGTCATTTTTGGATACACAAGTGCTCTTCCTTGCAAGAAATAACCCATGTAGGTAGATGAACTCAAACTCCAAGTGGTGCTCCCAACTCTTGATGAACTACATCAACCTTGAGCACCCACACAAGTTCAACTACATGAGCAAGAACCACATCACCACCCAAGGTATGTTATTCCATCTTAGAGAAGCCTTACTCCAACACATGAGTCAAAGCAACTCAATAAGATGTGAATACATCAAGATGCTTAAACGAAAAATGGTAACCCCATTTTGAGCTTAAACGATGAGTATGACCTATGATCAAGTATTCTCACTGGACTCCTAAGTCAATATACTCTAACATAGGTAACTATGTCACCGCCCAATTCTAGATGAAGTTCTCTTGTGTTCTTTTCTGAGTTATTGCATTAGTCCCTTGCATATTTGTGTTCTTTTGCATATTTGCATATTTGTTTCTTTCATCTAGAAACCTTTTACCCTTCTCTTTTTGTTTTTTTTGTTCTGCATATTTCTGCATCAAATTCCTTGCAAATCTTTCAGCTAATTCATTGCAAATCTTTGTGAGATCTTACTTGACTAGTGAGCTGAGGTGACAAGTGTTTTTCTCTGTGATGAACTCGGTTTCACCGAATAGCCATTTTCGGTCCAACCGAATCCCTTCGGTACTACCGAAACATGCCACTCGGTGCCACCGATTTCGCAACAGGAAAAACAGTTTGCCACATATTCTATATTTCTTCTAATCCAGCTCCACTCAATGAATCTTGTCCTCTACAAGCATCACAGTTTTATTCCCTGCTTTGTACTGAATCTCAAGGACCAAACCTATTCAACGGATTCCAGGAACAACCTTCTTGGAAATTGATGTCAAAAGGGGAGAGAGATATCACATCAAAGCTTATCATCAGGGAGAGAGAGATCACATCAAAAGCTTATCACCTAAGGGGGAGAGAATACTCAAGGATCCCATATATTAAGGGGGGGGGAAGAAATCTCCAAGGGGGAGAGAATACTCAAGGATCCCAGATGCTTGATGTTCAAGAGGAGAGATGCCACATGTCTTTTTGGGGGAAAGACATGTTCATATGAACTCAATTGAATTTAGTTCTATTCATATCCTTCAGCTCTAATTTTCTGTTTCCTATCTTCTCCCAATATCCCATGTAAGGTTCAGGGGGAGCAAGACACCTAAGGGAAAGAAATCAGTCAAATTCATTGCATATATTTATTCTTGGGGACATGTTGAATTCTATATGGTACCTTGTACTCACTCTCTACATGTCATCCCAATCTTGGTATTCTTGTGGTTTCTTTCGTTTGCTCTGGCTAGTGGATGTACCTGTATTATCTAACTTTGTTTGTGCAGGTTCATTCCATCCTAAGCCAACTCAAGACCACAAGGTAAGTATATGCATCAAAATCATGAGTATGAGGAGTTCTTGCTTCTGTACATACTGTTTGCAAGAAGGAATCATGAGCATGAAGGTATTTTTCCTTGATAATCTTTTGCTCTAATGCATATGGCCAAGATACATGTAACACATTGCCTACTCTGTCATGGTTATGCTCTCACATGCCTCTATATTTCATATTTACATGAGTGCATACATGTAGGGGGAGCCTATGCTTGTTACATGTCCTTCCAAAGCTTTACTTGTTGTTCTTTATATTTTTATCTAAAGCTTGGATGTATGTTGCCATCAATTACCAAAAAGGGGGAGATTGAAAGCACAAGTGCTCCCTAGATGGTTTTGATAATTGATGACAACATATCTCTTGTTGGACTAACACTTCTATCTAGCATGTTTCAGATAAGTTCAACAATGGAGTGGCATGGACTAAAGGTTGTGGGAACTCCTTCAAGATGCTAAGGACAAAGGATTGGCTAAAGCTTCAAGCTCAAGACTCTTCATTTTACATTTTAGTGATCCAAGATCACATTGAGTCCATAGGAAAAGCCAATACTATCAAGGAGGGATGAGGTGTTGCTTAATGAGCCTCTTGCTTTATGTGCTTAATGATATGCTCCAAAATCCTCAGCTACTTCCCCACTTCCACATATGACCTAAACCATAAGCCAAACTCGGTCCTACCGATTCTTCCTATCCGGCGGCATCGAGTTTCACTTGTCATAAGCCACTGCCAAACCCTAATCAGTTCGGTCTCACCGATGGGATCTCGGTCTCACCGAGATGGGCTTGCAAACTCTCTGTTACCCATTGCAATATTCTCGGTCCCACCGAGATATGCAATCGGTCCCACCGAGTTTGCTTGATCAAATCTCAGTTTCACTTATTACCCAAATCGGTCCCACCGAGTTTGAGTAATCGGTCAAACCGAGTTTTGGATTTACCCTAACCCTAGCACATCGGTCCCACCGAGTTGATCCAGTCGGTCCCACCGAAATCACTAACGGTCACTAGGTTTACATTTTCGGTCCGACCGAGTTTATTGATTCGGTCCCACCGAGATTGGAAAACTGTGTGTAACGGTTGGATTTTGTGTGGAGGCTATATATACCCCTCCACCTCCTCCTCATTCGATGAGAGAGCCATCAGAACACACACACCATTCCAACTCATATGTTCTGAGAGAGAACCACCTACTCATGTGTTGAGACCAAGACATTCCGTTCCTACCATATGAATCTTGATCTCTAGCCTTCCCAAGTTGCTTTCCACTCAAACCCTCTTTCCACCAAATCCAAATCCTATGAGAGAGAGTTGAGTGTTGGGGAGACTATCATTTGAAGCACAAGAGCAAGGAGTTCATTACCTACACACCATTTGTTACTTCTTGGAGAGTGGTGTCTCCTAGATTGGCTAGGTGTCACTTGGGAGCCTCCGACAAGATTGTGGAGTTGAACCAAGGAGTTTGTAAGGGCAAGGAGATCGCCTACTTCGTGAAGATCTACCGCTAGTGAGGCAAGTCCTGTGTGAGCGATGGCCATGGTGGGATAGACAAGGTTGCTTCTTCGTGGACCCTTTGTGGGTGGTTGCTTCTTCGTGGACCCTTCGTGGGTGGAGCCCTGTGTGGACTCGCGCAACCGTTACCCTTGGGTGGAGCCCTATGTGGACTCGCGCAACCGTTACCCTCCGTGGGTTGAAGTCTCCATCAACGTGGATGTAGGATAGCACCACCTATCCGAACCACGGGAAAAACATCTGTGTCTCCAATTGCGTTTGATCTCTCCAAACCCTTCCCTTTACATTCTTGCAAGTTGCATGCTTTACATTCCGCTGCTCATATACTCTTTGCATGCTTGCATGATATGTATTGTGTGTGTTGAAATTGTGCCTAAACTCCACTTAAACCGAAAAAGCTTAAAAAATTGCAACTTTAGCACTAAGTGTCTAATCACCCCCCTCTAGACACATCTACTTCTAGATCCTACAAGTGGTATCAGAGCTTTGGTCTCCATTGCCTTGGTTTAATCACCATTGGAGGAAGATGGATGTGTCTACATTAGGGAGTCTTAGGCATAGAGTGCCTATTCTTGATGGAGAGTACTTTCATGAGTGGAAAAATGAGATGCTTGTAATCTTCAATCAATATCATTTGAACAAATACATTGCTAGCCCTTGTGCACCCCATATTGATCCCTTGCATCCTACCCTAGATGAAGATATTGACATGATTCGCAATCTTAGAACTATTGAGCTCATCATTAGAGGATTGCCCAAAAATTTGATTGCTAGTTTGCCTACTCAAAATTGCGCCTGTGCTATATGGAAATTTCTTAAGGAACGGTTTCCCAATCATTCCTTGAAAACTTTGGATGAAATTCTCCATAAATCTATTGCCTTGAGTAAGATGAACTCTAGTGATCCTAGTTTTGGTAAATGTCTTCTTGAACTTGCCAATCTTAAGAATGCTAAAGGAGATGTTGGAATCATTAATGATATCATATTCAAAGCTATAAGAATTCATAAAAGTAACCACTTTGATCATTTATCTAATGAATTACCCTCTCTAGGAAATGATGAGTCACAAGATCATGATGAACATGAATATTATGATGATGATGATAGTGACTTCGATCTTGATGATGCAATGAGACATTTTGGTCTTATGGCAAATCTTCGGGGATATGAATCAGGAGGAAAGGAATGGGTTTTGATAGTGGATGTACTGATCATATGACCGGAGATGAAGAGATGTTTCGTGAGCTTACTGAAAACAACGGCCCTCGAAAATATGTCACCTTTGGTGATAATTCAAAGGGTAAAGTGGTTGGCCTTGGTAAGGTGGCCATCTCACATGATAGTTCCATTCAAAATGTCATGCTCGTTGAATCTCTTGGCTATAACTTACTTTCAATATCTAGACTTGCTGATTTTGGTTTGAATATCCTATTTACTGAGGTAGATTGCCAAGTATTTCGTCGAGACAATCATAAAATGGTATTTACGGGTATGCGTAGAGGTGATCTTTACATTGTCGATTTCTCTAAAAAGGCACAACCTAAAACTTGCGTCCTCCATAATACTTCATCATGCACAATACATCGAATGGTTCTCTAATCATTCGTCGTCACCTTGAGCCACCGAACTATCAGATGACAAAGTGATGACAAACCCTACCCGTTCCACAATCATAGGCATTACATATTTTGAATGGGAAAAGCTTGTCAAAGTTGACATTAGTTTAATATATTGGAATTGGAAAACCTTGTCAATTTTTGCTCATTGATGTTAGCCAGAATACATGCATTTCATATTTTTGAGTGGGACGCCCTTTGCTGTGAGCAACGTCGATCGTTTTTTCCTATTCATGTCTTCAGTTAAGAAGTAAATATTTACTCTGCTGAGATGCATAGTCACATGAATGTTGACTTATGTAAGATATTTTAAGAGTTTGTTCTGAATATTGTCTATGTAATTCCAGGTCTTGTGTTTGACTGCAAAGTTGAGCTTGGAATGTTGTGGCATGCGGCATCATGAGCTATTCACCGTGCCTCCTGAGAATAATGCTTCGCATTGTTTTGCATGTCGATCTAATGCCAGTGATTTGCTTGTTAAGAAGATCATCCTCTTTTGTTGTTTCCATGCTTAAGAAGTTCATCGTCTTATGTTTCATTCATAGCCTATATGACAAGTCGGGTAGGTTAGACGTGAAACCATAGGATCTTCTGACCAACTCATCATCTTAGGTCGTGATTTGATCGTCATTTTCCAACCAAAACTGCTTGTAAAACTGACACTTGTAAATAAAAGCAGATGGTCTCGGGCAAAGCGCTTGGTTGGTCGATTTCGACTAGTAAAATATACACTGGTCTCTCAAATTACACGCGTAACCCGCCGGTTTTACTTACAGACCTCGGGCCCTCGGTTTCATTACGCCTGTGTTTTACGCGTTGTTTCCGATGACGAGTAAATTACACTTGTATCTTACTACAGGTGTGAAATAAACCAGAGCTCCCAAGCGCCGCCTTACCGTTTCATGCCATCTCAGTCTCTCGAAGGTGCTCATAGGTGTCCGATGATCCTAGCTTCCTGAATGAGCAGTGGGCACTGTATCAAACCATCTGTAGGGCCCGCGAGGCCCTCTCCGTCGTCCTTCGAGTTGTTGTGCTCGCCCTGGCGCCGAGCATTGTTAACATGGTCAATGAACATGGGAATTCAGGAGATGACTTTATTTTGACTGGATGACAGTAGGGACCCACTAGGGCCATAGCCGTACGTATGCAAGTGCCTCCTTATTATGTACAACTATATATTTTTGCTTCCTCCTGGTTTCCTGACATCACAGTCCCACACCATTGTCAACCTATGTAGTCAATATAAATGAGAGAATTGCACAAGGTGCGGCCGATAGCTGGGACCAAGCAGCTCGAGTAGTATTTGTGTTTTTGAGGCGTGAGCACTGCAGAGTTTTTCTTGGCGATGTTTTCGTTGTTGTTTAGAGGAGAGCAAGGTATTAATTGGGCGGGTTGTGGCCCGTCTAGCCTAGGATAGATATCCAACCCAGATATTAATTTTTTTCAAGATGAAAATTGCGAGCCTAGCTATACGTTTTTTTGAGGAATACCCAGGCAAGGTCAACTTGTTATTCTCCGCCCCGCTGGGCTGCAAATCTTTCCTAGGAGGGATGCATTAGGCTTAACAGGAAAATGGGCTTTAAAAATAATAAATGGGATGTAATTATAAAAACTAGGCAGTAACTATAAAAAAATGCACCAAACACGAAATTAGTTTATAAAATATTATTTATGGATTTTGAAAATCTTAATTTTTAATTGTTGCACGCGCAATGTTTCGTTGGATATTTACGTAATACAAATTTATATTTAATCTGAATAGAAATTTCGGGATAAAAATATTTCGGATCCCATCAAAATGTGGGAAATTTTATTGAATTCTGTCTTGAACGGTTTTTTTAATAAATCTTGAACGGTTGGTTGAAATTATTCATCGTTGTCCCAACTAGAAAATGGGTTGTACTTTTAACAAACTGTAAATGGGCTGCAGTAAATTCCATTAGAATTCAAAAATGGGTTGTACATTCTTACAAATCACAAATGGGCTATAAGTTCTCTGCCATACACTTGTGGGCCTACTAAGTTGACGCGTCCCGTAAAAAAAGAAGTTGACATGTATGCAAGGCTTAGTCAACACACGATTCTAGCAGCAGTGGCCGTTGGGTGTCTATCCAACGGATGCCGTGCTTCTTCTTCAATCTCGGATATTCTAACTTCGGCCGCCCAAAAAATGATTCCTCCCCCTGACATTTGGGGCGCACCATTTCGGAGGCTGACCTGTGGGCCTACTAAGGTCACGCGTACCAAGGGCTTTGTCAACTTAGTCAATATAAATGATTCTAGCTGCAGTGATCGTACGATGTCCATCCAACGGCCGTAGTGCTTCTTCAACCTCTGCTCTTCTTGCTCCAGTCGCCCAAAGCAGCGCCGGTCGTGTCGCCTGCTCCTGCCTCCCGTGGCCGGCTGTGCTGGCGCGGAGGCCTCACCGCCCCCTACTACTCCCATGGCTGGCTAGGCCATCCCTCCACTCACCAACACCCCCTGTTATTCTGCGGCGATGGCAGCCTCACACCGCAGCCGAAACAGTGAACCCTCGTACTCCTCTCCGCGCGGGCTTCCACTGTCGCGTCTTCCCCGGCTCCGCGTCGTCCCCTTCCTAGGTCTCGCCGTCGTCCACCGCCCTGGTGCTCTCGGCGCGGCATGGTCAACGTGGTCAAGGAACGACTTCCATCAGAAGAGTATTGTACGTGGAGAGGCTAACAGCTGGGTCCACGGCAGCCGCAAGGAAGTGCCTCCTTATTACGCGCAAAATAATTATTCCTCCACTTGATAGCAGGGACCCATCGGACGGGCCACCGTATTTCGCGAAAAAAACATTTCCCCCTAGCTGCTGGGACCCACCAGCTACATCTTTGCATGCAAGGAAGTACCTCCTTATTACGCACAAAAAAATGAATACTCCCCCTGCTAGTTGGGACCCAGTATAGTGGCAGGCTGACTTGTGGGCCTACTAAGTTGACGGGGATGGAGGGCTTTATCAACTTAGTCAATATGCATGATTCTAGCTCTAGTGACCTTACGATGTCCATCCAACGGCCGTAGTGCTTCTTCAACCTATGGTCTTCTTGCTCCAGTCGCCCAAACCAGCGCCGGTCGTGCCTCGTGCTCCTGCCTCCCGTGGCCGGCTGCGATGCGGCGGAGGCCTCACCGCCCCCTACTACTCCCACCACTGGCTAGGCCATCCCTCCACTCACCCACATGCCCTGTTATTCTGCGGCGACGGCAGCCTCACACCGCAGCCGAACCAGTGAACCCTCGTACTCCTCTCCGCGTGGGCTTCCACTGTCATGTCTTCCCCGGCTCCGCGTCTTCCCCTTCCTAGGCCTCACCACCGTCCACTTTCCTGGTGCTCTCGGTGCGGCGTGGTCAACCTGGTCAAGGAACGGCTTCCATCGGACATGGACTGTACATGGAGAGGCTGACAGCTGGGTCCACGGCCGCAGCAAGGAAGTGCCTCCTTATTACGCGCAAAATAATTATTCCTCCACCTGACAGCAGGGACCCACCGGACGGGCCACCGTATTTCGCGAAAAAAATGTTTCCCCCTGGCTGCTGGGACCCACTAGCTACATCTTTGCACGCAAGGAAGTGCGTCCGGGCAAAAAAACGATCCCCCCCCCGACTGCTGGGACCCACCAGCTACATCTTCGCACACAAGGAAGTGCCTGACAGTCGGGGCCCACCTAGTCGAAGCATACGTGGCGTTGTCATTCTGGTCACGAATGTGTACGTACATACTGGTCGATGTAGAGGCGCGCACGTGTCCTAGTAGAGGCACGCACGTAGCATGTACACATACGTACAACGGCAAGTGTGCAAGAAAGAAAATGCGGCCACGTACGTACATACGGGCGGGGTTTCGAACGCCTACTCGCGCATACGTACAGCCAGGGCTCGTGTACATGGCTGGGTCGGAACGGAGAAACTGCGTCGTCGTCGTGTTCATGTGGAGCCGACTGGCTGGGTGGGAATGTGTCGTCGTGTTCATTGGGAGGGCTTGGACGGAACAACCGATGGAAACAAGGCCTGGCGTACCGCAGAACAGAGGAAACGGCCTTGTGTTCGACCGGTCATGTTAGAAACGGGATCCTATTCATCGGGAGGGGTCTGGCGTACCGCAAAATGGAGGAAATGGACCTCCTACAGTCGAAACGGGGTCCTGTTGATCGGGAGGGGTGTGGCGTACCGCAAAACAGAGGAAACGGACTTGTGTTGGAGTGCTACGGTCGAAGCAGGGGTTCTGTTCATCGGGAGAGGTGTGGCGTACCCAAAACGGGACTCCACGGGATACTGTTCATCTCCACCGTCGACCCCCTCCAGCCTCCACGGGCTACTGTTCATCCACCGTTGACCTCCTCCATCCTCCACCTGCGACTGTTCATCCACGGGCTCCTGTTCATCCACTACTCCACCGGCTACTGTTCAACCAGCCCTTTCCACGGGCTCCTGTTCAACCAGCCCTCCACGAGGTGGTCCTGTTCATCCAGCCCTCCACGGGGTCCTATTCATCCAGCCCCAACCGGCTCGATCGATCGGGGTCCTGTTCATCCAGAGGCAAGACCACGGGGTCCTGTTCATCCACCCCCACTGGGAACTGTTCATCCAAACCCCCCCTCCCAACAATGCTCACTGTTCATCCAGAGGCAGCATCAATCGGCTTCAGTTAGCAGCGGTAAAGAAGGAATCGCTCGATCGGGTTCATTTAATAGCCATCGATCGATCGCTCGGGTTTAGTAACGCATAGCCTGCAGTGCAATCGCTCGGGTTCAGTTAGAGCCCAACGCCTCGCACCCACGCGCGTGCGTGTATGAGAGAAACACGCATCGCTCGGTCCTGACCACCCACCGTAACCGGGAACATCCTGATATTTTCCTCGCCCTCGCTTCTACCATGGTTTTTTCCGTCATGGATGACCCAAAGAATGTCATGCAGCTGCGTCTCCGGCCCGCCCAGTACGAAAAGCCCATTTTCTGTCATGATTTTTTGTCATAGAAGTAGGAGCCCACAACATCCATGATGATACCGGGTTTTGTCACAATTATCGTCATAGAAATGTCATAAGTATGACAGAAAAAAAAATTCATTCGCCCCAAAATGTCACGGATGTGTCTTTTTTTGTAGTGTTAACCATCTTTGGTTAACGAGCTAGTCTAGTAGAGCCAAGCTAGGGACACTCTGTTTGTCTACGTATCCACACATGTACTAAGTTTCTGGTTAATCAATTCTAGCATGAATAATAAACATTTATCATGATATAATTAAGGAAATATAAATAACAACTTTATTATTGCCTCTAGGGCATATTTCCTTCACAGACAATCATGATCATCTTCAATATTGTAGTGTCGGTGTTTGAGCATATTTTTGGTGTTTAGTCGATCAGGCAAAAGGTGCCAGCCAAAGACTTCGATATTCATGGTCACTTTTGATTTCCACAACCAGATGTAGGTTTTGTGGGCTTTGACATCTCTGTAGAAGAATTTGAAGTATGTACATGGCTTGTACTCATCCAATCCCCAAACATATGACCAAATGTCCTTGTCCTCTGGATCACTGTCCTGACCCACATGTGTAGTTAGCTATTGGATCTGATGCACCTCGTTGTGGCTTGCATGTAGTGGGGAAGGTGGAGCGCTTCCTCTGGTGTTCTGGTGCTCCAGAAATCCCGCACTAATATGTCTACATGCATGGCAAAGGAAAGGGCCCTCGGGTGTGAGTTAGCCAAGATTTCTTTCATCCATACATCTTTCCACATTGATACATTGTCAACCTTTCTCATTGTTTTCTTTAGATGCCACTATATACCGGACTGAGTTTTAATATATATCTGCACCGAAAAGAGCGCAGTGATCTCATGCATGTGGAATTTTCAAAGCATAGTATGATAGACGAAAGGAGTTCCACCCGGGGGGTAAAATCGATTGTAGCACTTGTGTAAGTATTTGAGAAACAATGCATTGCTTTGGATGCTAAGATTAATAGTTCCAAGTCACCCACTATCTTTGGGACTGCAAACCATGTTTCATGCACCCAAAGAATTGTACTTTTCACCTTCATCAGATTTCTTGGTCCATAAACATCATCCACATATTTTGTTCAAGAGGTCAAGGATCTTTGGTGAAAATTTAAGAGTGGAAAGTGCAAATATGGTTAGGAAGGTAGTCACCAACTTGAGTAGCGACAGGTTTGCACCATGGGAAATCATGGACAAGGTTGAAGTTAGCCGCCTCTCAACTTGGAAAACAAGGGGCTTGAGCTCTTGGACAATTGTTTTTTTTTGGTATCGAGGGGATGTCCAAGATAAGTGAAAGGCATTGCACCAGTGTTACATCCAAAGATATATGTAGCGGTTCTGCTGATCGTATCATCACAGTTGATCGAGACGAATGTGGATTGTGAAGTTGATTTTAAGACCAATAAAAGTGGCAAAATTCGAGGTATATAGTTTTATGAGCTTGTCTTGTTCAGGGCAAGGATGTCATTACCAAGTTCGTGTCGTTCGCGTATTAAATTACTAGGTAATCCGTTTGATTAGGATGATGGAAAGGGTGGCTGACTTTCTCTTGTCCAAAACCATCATTAATAGCAGCTTGCAAGAGATAGGCCACTAGCAAAAGGATGAGTGGTGATAGCAGATCCCCTTGTCGGGCCTCATGTTTACAATGGAATTGTCATCTAGTGACGCCATTTAAGAGCAATGAGGATTTACCTGATGTGAAAATACATATAATCCATCCAAGCCATTTATCATTAAATCCCATCTCCTTAATAATCTCAATCATTGCTTCATGCTCAATCGTATCGAATGCTTTGATGAAGTCAAGTTTAAGGAGTGCAACCTCCTATTTGGAAGCTTGACATTGGAATATATATTCAAATGCCCATGCTAGGTAGTCTGGATAGATTGGCCTTTAATAAAACCATATTGATTGTGATGGATATGATCTTGAGAATAAATTTTTGTAATTGGTTGGCTAATGCTCGGTCATGACGTTGAGACAACAAAGCGTGATGGTGCTGAAATCATTTATTGTGGCTCGATAGAGGACCTTGGGTATGATAGTTATGAATCCATCATTATTGCTTTCGAGGTTTAAATAACCATCAAAGAACTGAGAGCATAGTTGGTAAAAATCCTCCTTTATCATGGACCAACTTTCTTTGAGAAAAACCCTACTAAATCCATCTAGCCCAGGGGCCATGTCAGCTTGTATTTTATTGATAACCTTGAAAGTTACTTCATGGGTGAATGGAGTGGAAAGCTGCTCAAGCCCCTGGATCTTCTTAGTAATTTTTGGGAGATCAACACTCATTTCATGAGGAGAAAAGGTGCCAAGTCTTTCCTTAAATGATTAGAATATAATGGATTTCTTACTAACATGATCTTCCACTGAAGTGCCAGCTATAGTATTCAATGAAGCAATATTGTTTCATCTATACCTCTTTGAGGCCATCGCTTGAAAAAAATAGAGTTTTCATCACCAAAATGCACCCACCGAATGGTGCGGCATTTTTCCAGTACTGCTTCTAGTAAGATAAGAGCCTTAGTAGGTGAGATTTTGGAAGGGTCTTTTGTTCTCAAGTGCATCAATCTCAATAAGGGCTTTATTTGAAGATTCAATGGCAACAAATAACTTAGAAATATGCATGCTCCGGTTTTTTAGCTCACACCTTAGTGTTTAAAACTTTCTCCAAAGAACTATGGCAAAATTTAACGCTCTAATAGGTTTGGACCAAGCAGATGCAACCACCTCCATGAATCCCTGATTTTCCACTCAATTTGATTCAAAATCTAAAAAGTTTAGTACGTGGATTAGAAGCCTCGGTGGTGGCCACACATGGGATGTGATCAGAAACTAGTTTCCACAAGGGTTTAACAATGGTCTTTGGTAATAATTGGTCTAGTTGGTAGATGTTAGGAACCAATCAGGTAGTTCCAGGAGTGGAACTGCTTATATGTTACTCCAGGTATAAGATCTACCTTTGATGGGAAGTTCAACGCAACATTGGGTGCAGATAAAATCATTGAAAGTGACCATGACATTTAAATTACCTCCTAGCTTATTGCAGTTTTCAAGGCTACAAATATAATTAAACTCCCAACCAAATAACCAATCTTCATTTGTAAGAATATTCAGCCCAAGCACCCAATTAGAATTGGTAATTATGGGCTTCTCCCTGTCGGTGTCAAAACCGGCCGATCTCGGGTAGGGTGTCCCGAAGTATGCATCTGAGGATGGAGGGTAACAAGGGACAAGGGGGACACGGTGTTTACCCAAGGTCGGGCCCTCTTAATGGAGGTAAAACCCTATGTCCTGCTTGATTGTATTTGATGAGTATAGGGGTTACAAGAGTTGATCTACCACGAGATCGTAATGGATAAACCCTAACTGTCTAGCCTATGAGGATTCTGATAGCCTCTATGGACTAAACCCTCTGGTTTATATACACACCGGAGGGGCCTAGGGTTGTATAGAGTCGGTTTGTGGGGGGGGATAATATATCTGGATAGCAATTAATCTTGCCATTCATGCAATAGGGGAGTCCTATCCAGACACGGGAGCAAAGTCTTCTGCTTGTATTTTCATGTCCATCAGTCTGGCCCATATCGAATAACCCGGACACCCGAGGACCCCTTAATCCAGGACTCCGTTAGTAGCCCCTGAACCAATCTTCGATGATGATGTGATCGTCCCGTGGATTGTCTTCGGCATTGCAAGTGGGTTCCTCCTCCTGAATACTTTTAAACAATCCCTTGAACAAAGGAACTGTATCTGGCTCTGTATAATAGTTACAACCCTTAGCCACGAATGCAAGATATCCAAATAAAACAGTGTCCCTTCACTGACAACTTTTTTGGTGAAACGTCATATCTGGATCTTTAACATTTTGAACCGTTTTGACACCTCCCGCTTCGTGTTTCGAGGCATAGCCTCCATTGGCATGTCTTGTCAAAACAAAGATCGTGCCCCCATTACGGGATCCTCATCAATACAGTTTTGGGTAACCCAACTGTGCCATTCGCATGATCTCTTTGGGAACTGGCGAATCTTAAGGCTTGAGGGGGCGTTTGGTATTTCACCGCCTATATAAGAGGATAAAGATTCCTTCTTTTTCTCCCACACCTTCCTCTAGCTCCTGTCTTCCCATCTTCAAGCTCCAGCGCCCAAACTTCAATCTTTTCCACCGCCACTAACCTCCCCAGCCATGTCTGGATCTGGTTCCAAGGGCAAGTGGGAGGCCTCCTCCGTTACCGAGAGGGATGTCAAGGAGCTCCGAGGGCAGGCTATCTATCTGCGGACATAGCGCACAGACTCCCTGCCAGGGATCAAGTCATCCCCACTCCTGAACCTGGTGAAAGAGCTACATTCATTCCCCACTTCCTCCGAGGGCTATGGTCCCCCCTCCTTCCCTTTGTCCGGGGACTCATGTTCTATTACAGGCTAGATTTCCATGATCTAGCCCCGAATTCTTTCCTCCACATATCAGCGTTCATCTTCGTATGCGAGGCTTTGCTCCGCATCCCCCCACACTTTAGCCTATGGCTCAAGGTCTTCAATCTGAAGCCAAAGGTGGTCGATGCACAGCATGCGCACTGCGGCGACGCCATGGTAAGCAAGCTCCCCAATGCCGTCTGGTCAAAGGGGGCTTTCGTGGAGACAGTCAAGGTGTGGTAGCAGGAGTGGTTTTACATCACCAAACCCGGTGACAACAAGTGGGCGGCCACACCTGATTTCAGATCCAGACCCCCTACGAGACTCACCTCATGGACCGCAAAGGGCCTTGACTGGGGGTCACAGCCGGAGGTGATGATGCTGCAAAAGCGTATCACCAACGTGTTGGGCAAAGATACTGGTCTCACAAACGTGATCCAGGTGATGCTCTTCCGCCGTGTCCTTCCCTGCCAACTCCGGGCCTCTCCCATGTGGGAGTTCAATCCGAAAGAACCTCGAACCTTGAAGCGCTTCTGCGGCACCATGCATGAACACATATGGAAGCAACTTTTCAAGGCCCAAAAGATTTGACTGATGAAGAACGAAGATATCGGACTCGACAGCGAGAACCCAGCCTCGGCGGTAAGAACAACCTCTCCGAAGACTTATTTGGCTAACGCTTCGAATGATGATGAAGATTTACATTATCCTCTTTCCGCACAAGGCTGGGCGGTGAAGGCGGAACGGATCAACTGTCCGGCGCCGCTGCCAGAGAATCCGGCCAGCTCCCAACTAATGGAGATGCTGGTCCCAGTGTCGCACCAAGCGCCGGGAGAAAGGCCAAGAAGAGGAAGGGCAAGGAGGCCAAGGCCGGCCCCCGCCACAAGGGTCCTTCGAACATAGTGTCCGGAGAGACCGAGGCCCTCTCATCCCACGAGGGAGATGAGGAAGAAGAAGAAGAAGAGGAGGAAAGTAATTCCCCTCATAAGGGGAGGAAGAAGAAGAGGGCGGCCTCCGAAGACCCAAAGGGGGAGGCTCCCAAAAGGGGGAAGGTGATCCTCCAGGACAGTTCAGAATCAGACGCCGAACTGGTCCCCAAAAGGCCTCCCAGGGCGAAGCCCCTGGCCGAATCATAAGTATTCCAAACACTTACTGACTATCGTCGGTTTCCCCTTTCCGTTATATAAGCCATTTTGCTATGTGCCTTTCAATCCTCCACGCGAACTCCCGAACACTCCGTTATCGGAGGGGAACTCTTTGCCGCCCGAGATGGCGGAGAGCGAGACGCCGCCACGAGCCCCCTCACCTATCACCGTGGATGACACCGAGGTGTTATCCCAAAGGGCCTATCTTGACCATGGAGGGGAGAACGAGGATGTTGAGAAGGTGCCCGAGGTTAATACCTCGGTTGCCGAAGACGTAGGGGAGGCGACCCCGATAACAACCGATGGTGGGGACCCCCATCAATCCGGGGCCCAGCCTGGACCTTATTCCGGAGACCCATACAGTTCCGCGATTAGGTGAATAGCGCCCCTTATGAAGGAGGGGGAGGAGCATCAGCTCCAGCGGTGACCTCCACTAATCCGAAGGCACCGAATGCTCTATAGGAAGCACTTCAACGTGCTTCCATCGTAGAGGAGCACCGCACCCTGATGGGTGTGGTGGTGGAGAAGATCCATCCTGCCAAGAGCAGATTGAAAGAAGCCTTTACCAGCCTACTGACAGGCTTCGAGGTATGCGACAAAATTCTCTAAATGCATTTCCATATATAGAGGAATATACCTGTATACAGATAGTAGCCCTTGAGGCTCTATCCGGTGTAAAAGAGACCGGACAGAGGATCCACATAAGATTCGAGAAAGCTAACATACTTATATATTATTGTAATAGGCTTCCCTGTTGGCGGTAACCACCCAGGCCGCAAAGGTTTGCGAACTCAATTGGAATCTTAACGTGGCCGATGAAGAAATCAACCGCATTAATAAGCAGTTCGATGAGACGCAAGGTATGCGTATAGTGTTTTAGTTGTAAGTCATAAGTGATAGCCATATTTAGAGATTAACTCATGTAATGCTATGATTATGAGCAACATTGGCACAGCCGAGGTCGAGAACCCCAGAGGCTCCCTTTCCCAGGCCAAAAAGGAGGAGGAGGCGAGTAAGGCAGCTGCTGACAAAGCAGTTGCCGAACTGGAGATCGAACAGTCCGCCTGCCGCCGACATGAAGCTCGAGTAGCCGAAGTTGACCAGGAGCTGAAAGATGCCATCGGCAAGTGCGAAGGTTTGGAGGATAAGGTGTCGGCCCAGTCGACCGAACTCAGCAAGGTTCTCAAATGATGCCCAGGCAGCGCGGGTTGAGTCCTGAAGCGCTCGCGAGGAAATCCATCAAGTGAAGCAAATAGCGGCTGGTAAGGCCTTTCTTTTACAGAGTATTTTGGAGATTGATACGTCTCTAATGTATCTATATGTAATGAAGTATTCATGCAATATTTACAACAATTTTATATGGTTTTGGTATGATTTGCATGGAACTAACCCGGACTGACGCTATTTTCAGCAGAACTACCGTGGTGTTGTTTTTTGTGCAAAAATGAAAGTTCTCCAAATGAGCTGAAACTTTTTGACAATTTTTTTGGAACAAAAGAGACCCCCAAAGCTTCATGGGAGAGCCAGAAGAGCCATGAGGAGGGCACAACCCATCAGGGCACGCCTGGTGGGCCTGGCTTGCCCCAATGGGTTGCGCTCACCTCGAGGCCCATCTTCGCGTGAAACCGACACCAAAAAATCCTATAAATAGAGAAACCATCAGAAATAGCCCTAGATCAGAAGTTTCGCCGCCGCGGGCCTCTGTAGCCACCGTAAACAAATCTAGACCCCGTTTTGGCACCCTGCCGGAGGGGGGAATCATCTTCGGTAGCCATCTTCATCATCCTGGTAGCCACCACGATGAGGAGGGAGTAGTCCACCCTCGGGGCTGAGGGTTTGTACCAGTAGCTATGTGTTTAATCACTCTCTCCCTCATGTTCTTGAGATGTCACGATCTTGATGTATCGCGGGCCTTGTTAATATAGTCGGATCATATGGTGTTTTCCCTTCTCTATCTTGTTGTGATGAATTGAGTTTTTCCCTTTGAGATTTCGTTGTTATCAGATTGAATACTTTTATGGATTTGAGAACTCTTGATATATGTCTTGCAATTGAATACTCATAGTGACAATGGGGTATCGTATTGATTCACTTGATATATGTTTTGGCACTCAACTCGCGGATTCCCAAGGTGACATTGGGGTAACCTATGCATAGGGGTTGATGCACGTTCTTGTCTTTGTTTCTCCGTAGAAATCTTGGGGCACTCTTTGAAGTTCTTCGTGTTGGATTGAATATTATGAATCTGAATTTGCTTTGGTGTTATTTTAGTACGAACTCTTGGTTAGATCGATCGGAAAGAATAGCTTCATGTTATTTTAGTACGAACTCTAGGATAGATTGATCGGAAAGAATAGCTTTGAGGTGATTTTGTACCCTACAAACAATTCCGTCTTATGTTCTCCACTAGATAGGAACTTTGGAGTGATTCTTCATTGCATGTTGAGGGACGGTTATATGATCCAATTATATTCGCACTGTTGGGAGATTGCACTAGCGAAAGTACGGACCCTAGGCCTCACTTTCAAGCATTGCAATACCGTTTTTGTGCCCGTTTACTATTTGCTACCTTGATGTTTTTATTATTCAGATTATAAAAATATATTTCTACCATCAATATTACACTTTCATCACCATCTCTTCGCCAAACTAGTGCACCTATACAATTTGCCATTGTATTGGGTGTGTTGGGGACACAAGAGATTTCTTGTATTTGGTTGTAGGTTGTTTGAGAGAGACCATCTTCATCCTACACCTCCCATGGATTGATAAACCTTAGGTCATCCACTTGAGAGAAAATTGCTACTGTCCTACAAAACTCTACGCTTGGAGGCCCAACACGAGTCTACAAGAATAAAGTTGCGTAGTAGACATCAAGCTCTTTTCTGGCGTTGTTGCCGGGGAGGTGAGTGCATGAAGGTATATCTTTAGATCTTGCAATTGAATGTTTTAGTTTCTTGTTTTATCACTAGTTTGGTGTATAAAAAGAAAATTACAAAAAATGGAATTGAGGCTGCATCATATTGTTCATCTTTATAATGTATTTCGTGAAAATGATGGAAAGGAAAATTGTGCTCAATTGCTAGAAAAGAATTCAATAGAATGTTTGGTATAAATGATGAGCATGATTTTAATGTTGTTAGTATGAATTCTCTGAATATGCATGATGCTAATAATATGCAAAGCCATAAGCTTGGGGATGCTATGTTTGACGAAGGTGATATTTTTAGTCCCCCAAGATTTGATGTGGAAATTTGTTATAATGATTGCATGCCTCCTATTTATGATGATTATAATGATGAAAGTGGATTTGGAGAGGTCATGACTTTATTTAGTGATGAATCCACCATTTTGGATGAGGCTTCAATTGACTATGATAACAATGTTGCTATCTATGATGATTATGGTGATGACATGTATGTTATAAAGAATAATGATAACCATGAAACTTGTCATCATGATTTTAATTTTCACTCTCATGATAGTTATTTTGTTGAGTTTGCTCCCACTACTATTGATGAGAAGAAATTTGCTTATGTGGAGAGTAATAAGTTTTCTATGCTTTTGTGTCATGAAAAGAATGCTTTATGTGATAGTTATATTGTTGATTTTCTTCATGATGCTACTGAAAATTATTGTGAGGAAGGAACTTATGCTTGTAGGAATTGCAATAATATCAAGTCTCCTCTCTATGTGTTGAAAATCTTCAAGTTGTGCTTGTTTTACCTTTCTATGCTAGTTGATTCTTGCTCCCAAAAGTTCTTTTCTCACAAAATCCCTATGCATAGGAAGTGGGTTAGGCTTAAATGTGCTTGCAGTGTGTTTCATGATGCTCTTGTTATGTTTCAATTCTTATCTTTTATGCAAGCATCATTGAAATCATCATGCCTAGCTAATAGGCATTAAAGAAAAGCGCTTGTTGGGAGACAACCCAAAACTTGTACCTATTGTTTTGGTGTGTTCACATGATTAGGCTACTGTAGTAATCATGTTTTATTGCTTTTGTTTCAATAAAGTGCCAAGTAAGACCTTTGGGATGGCTTACGGTGATAGTTGATTTGATCTTGCTGAAAAACTGAAACTTTTCTGCTCAGGCAAACAATTCTCATTTTTAACAAAAGCGTGATAAAATGTTGATACTTTTTGCAGAATATTAATAGAGAAATTTCCAAGGTTTTACTAATTTTTCAGAATTTTTGGAGTAGCAGAAGTATGGCTGAAGTACAGATTACTACAGACTATTCTGTTTTTTGACAGATTCTGTTTTCAATGCATAGTTTGCTTGTTTTCTAGTTTCTATGGCTTATATTGCTCAATATAAATTGTGGAAATTATATGCTACAGTAGGCATTGTGTGGAAAAATTATGAATCTTGTCTTTGACAGTACCAAAGTGAAATGGTTTGCTCTTTATCATACTAACCTATCTCACGAAGTTTCGTTAAGTTTTGTGTGATTGAAGTTTTCAAGTTTTGGGTGAGATGTCGGTATGAGGAGAATAAGGAGTGACAAGACCCTAAGCTTGAGTATTCCCAAGGCACCCCAAGATAATATTCAAGGAACATGCAAGAACTAAGCTTGGGGATGCCCCGGAAGGCATCCCCTCTTTCGTCTCCAATATTATCGGTAACCTTACTTGAAGCTATGTTTTCATTCGTCACATGATATGTGTTTTGCTTGGAGCATCAATTTATTTTCTTAGGATTTTCTTTCTGTTATTTAGAATAATGTTTCCCATCTTTTATTTCAATAAAAGTGGCATTGATAGCCTTTGGCATGCCTATTTTGCAAGTCTACATGTTGCTTTTTGAAAACAAAAAGTTTACCGTTGTTGCAAAAATTCCCTAGAAAAGTCAGAATGTGATAAAATGTTGAAACTTTTGCATAATAAGCTCTGATAAATTTTCTACAGTGTGTTAGAATTTCATAATGTTTGGAGTTGAATAAGTATTGATACTCCTGCATTCTTTACAGACTATACTGTTTTGGCAAATTGTTGTTATGTTTGCATTGTTTGCATATGTTTGCTTGTTTAATGATTCTATTTGAGGATAGGACTATTAAATACGCAGATGCATTTAGTATGCAATGTTGAATAATAATTTTAGTGATTTGCTACAGTAGAGAATGATAAGGTTTTGCATTGGTTTATACTAACTTATCTCACGAGTTCTTGTTGAGTTTTGTGTGGATGAAGCTTTTGAGATTTAGGAAAACCATGATATAAAAGGAATTAAGCAGACACAAAAGCTCAAGCTTGGGGATGTATAACACCCTCGATGCGGCTATATCTCCTACGTGTCGAAGCACGACTTAGAGGCATAACCGCATTGAAAGCAATGTCACAAGTGAGGTAATCTTCACAACAACCCATGTAAATAAATAAAGGGGAAAGGTACATAGTTGGCTTACACTCGTCACGTCACACAAATACATAAATAAGTCATTACATTCATCCAATACACTCAGGGTCCGACTACGGTACCAAAATAAAGATCAACCCCCAAATGCGACAAAGTCCCCGATCGCCCCAACTGGGCACCACTACTGATCCTCTGGGAAAGATACATAATAACGACGAGAGTCTTCATCGAACTCCCACTTGAGCTCAAGCGCATCGTCTGGAGCGGTATCATCGGTCCCTGCATCTGGTTTGGAAGTAATCTGTGAGTCACGGGGACTCAGCAATCTCACAGCCTCGCGATCAAGACTATTTAAGCTTATAGGAAAGGTAAAGGTATGATGGTGGAGCTGCAGCAAGCGACTAGCATATATGGTGGCTAACATATTTGCAAAAGAGAGCGAGAAGAGAAGGCAAAAGCACGGTCGAACAACTATGATCAAGAAGTGATCCAAGAACAACCTACGTCAAGCATTACTCCAACACCGTGTTCACTTCCCGGACTCCGCCGAGAAGAGACCATCACGGTTACACACGCGGTTGATGCATTTTAATTAAGTTAAGTTTCATGTTATCTACAACCCGACATTAACAAATTCCCATCTGCCCATAACCGCGGGCACGGCTTTCGAAAGTTCAAATCCCTGCAGGGGAGTCCCAACTTAGCCCATCACAAGCTCTCACGGTCAACGAAGGATATTTCTTCTCCCAAGACAATCTGATCAGACTCGGCATCCCGGTTACAAGACATCCTCGACAATGGTAAAACAAGTCCAGCAACACCGCCTGAATGTGCCGACAAATCCCGATAGGAGCTGCACATATCTCGTTCTCAGGGCACACTCAGATGAGACTAGCTACGAGTAAAACCAACCCTCAAGTTTCCCCGAGGTGGCCCCGCAGGCAGCTCAGTCGGACCAACACTCAGAGGAGCACTAGCCCAGGGGGGTTTAATAAAGATGACCCTTGGGCTCCGGAAACCCAAGGGAAAAAGAGGCTAGGTGGAAAATGGTAAAACCAAGGTTGGGCATTGCTGGAGGAGTTTTATTCAAGGCGAACTGTCAAGGGGTTCCCATTATAACCCAACCGTGTAAGGAACGCAAAATCCGGGAACATAAGGCCGAGCCATAAGGGAGGCAAGAGTGGAACCAAACACTAGGCATAAGGCCGAGCCTTCCACCCTTTATCAAGTATATAGGTGCATTAAGATAAACAAGATAATATGGTGATATCCCAACAATAAACAATGTTCCAACAGGGAACAATCTCCAATCTTCACCTGCAACTAGCAACGCTATAAGAGGGGCTGAGCAAAGCGGTAACATGGCCAAACAACGGTTTGCTAGGACATGGTGGGTTAGAGGTTTGACATGGCAATTTGGGAGGCATGATAAACAAGTGGTAGGTAACATATCATAGGCATAGCAAAAGAGCGAGCATCTAGCAAGCAAAGATAGAAGTGATTTCAAGGGTATGGTCATCTTGCCTGCAAAGGTCTCAGAGTTGCCTTGATCCTCGTAAGCGAACTCAATGGGCTCCTCGTTCACGAACTCATCTCCCGGCTCTACCCAAACAAGAACAACAAGCGAAAGGGAGAACAATCAACCACGTGCAATGCACAAACAACATGATGCAAACATGGTATGATATGCGGGATGCGGTATGTGAAGCATATGCATGATTTGCAAAAAAATGATTGAACCTGGCCTCAACTTGGAAATCCAAGAGTGCCACTGGAAAGGTGAGTTGATTTCGGTTGAAATCGATATAAAGATCACCAGAATCGGATGCACGGTTTGGAAATGGCAAGCAAAACAAATATGGCACCGGTCTGCGATAATCATCAAGTAGCACTCAAACATGACAATAAAATACATGTCAGGCATCTACTCATGAAGCTTGACAAAAGATGAACACTGAGCTACGGCTAAATCACTCATTAACAGGTTCAAACAAGCATGGCAAAAGTGCAAAAGATTACTGGTTTCAGACTTAGTGAAATTAGCACAAGTCTGGAATTTATCATCAGGAAGCACACTTTAGAGCATGAAAACTACATGCTATAGGAACATATCATGGCAAAGAAAGGCATGACATGAAGCTACTCTAAGAACATAACAAAAGTCCCTTAGTGACCTTGAGCCAATAGGGATCAGAAAATACAATTGCAAGCATGTGAACATAGCAAAAACATAAACAAATTCAGACTTAGTGAAAAACTAGAGCACGCAAAACAGTTAACGAGTAGGCTTGTTTACGAGCTCAATGCACTCACTACGAGGCATTCCATGATAAAACTAAGCATACAACCATCAAGAAGACATAGCATAGAAGCTATACATGGCAAGAACAACAACATAGCATGCACGGATCAATAGTAACAACCTCGGCAAAATCGCTAAACCTGTTAACAATCTGCCAGGAACATTTTATAGCAAAAGTAGAGCTCGATTGACTCAAGCTAGGGTGCTCCATAATTGCAAAAAAATACATGGACGGATATAGCACCATAATATTAACAAAACATCCTTACTGATCATCCTCAAAAGAGGCACGGATCACTAGGAAACAACATGAACATATGGCATAAAAACAATATCAGGACAAGGACTTAGTGAAATTCCTGAAATCAGCATCAACGAGTAGGCTACTTTGCATGCTTGTTCTAGTCACCACAAAGATCACAAAAATACATGTCATACACCCCTGTAAAGATGGCATGGCATTCATCAAAACACATGTACAGCTCAGGATCATAGCATGCACACATTAATCATGGCAAAAATGACAAAAGGCCATTTGTTGAAACAGATCTGACATATTCCTCATATAGCCCTCTTCCAACAGAATTTCGGGCATTAATATGAGCTCAAATGAAAATGATTCAATGAGATAAAATGATGTGCTCGTCGAGACGAACATTTTGATATGCTACACGCACGAATCGAAGCTACGGATGCAGAGTTATGGCATGTCAAAGTATGCAAAAAAATATTAGGGTAAGGAGGGAAAGTCAACCCAGATCTAGATCCAGATCGCACGCGGATCGAGGTTCATCATCGGAATTGAAGAACTCGCCGGAGGGTCGCCGGAATCGGACTTGGGGCCGCCGGAGTTGACGAGGAGAGGCGGGGTGGCCGGATCCGAGCGAACGGGACGGTGGAGGAGCGCGGCGGAGGTCGGCACCGGCTCGGGTGGCGAGGGGCTCACCGCAGCGGAGCTGCGAACGGCGGCGGGCGTCGCCAGCGACGAGGCGGCGGCGAGGCGCGTCGGCGGCGGCGCGCGGAGACGGCCGGCGGCGCGGAAGAGAGACCCCGGCGACGCGGCGAGGCCCGGGAGCCTCGGGCGCGGGGTCGGTGGAGATGGGCCCGAGGGCTTCCCGCGGGCTTCGGCGGTCTGGCGGCAGAGGGAGCGGCTGGTGCCACGTGGCGGCGCGCTATTGGCGCGGGGCGGCGGCGGCAGCTTTGTCCGGCCGGACCGGACGTGTCCGGCGCGGCGGATGTGCGGGGAGCTAGGTTTAGGGTAGGGAAGACCCGAAAATTTCGGGGGAGACCTAGTTTTATAGGTAGGAGGAGCTAGGAGGCTCCAAATTGAGCACGGTTTGCGGCCACGCGATCGTGATCGAACGCTCTAGATGATGGGAGAGGTTTAAGTGGGTTTTGGGCCACTTTGGAAGGGTGTTGGGTTGCAACACACACGAGGCCTTTTCGGTCCCTCGGTTAACCGTTGGGGTATCAAACGAAGTCCAAATGGCACGAAACTTGACAGGCGATCTACCGGTAGTAAACCAAGGCCGCATGACAAGTCTCGGTCCGATCTGGAAATGTTTAACGCCCGCACACGAAAAGAGGTAGAAAGGACCACCGGAGGACATAGGAGCACCGAAATGCAAAACGGACAACGGGGAAAATGCTCGGATGCATGAGACAAACACATATGCAAATGCAATGCACATGATGATATGATATGAGATGCATGACAAAGACAACAACACACGAAGAAAAAAACCGACAACGAGGAAATAAAATAACTTAGTGCCGGAAACGGCAATAGTTGGAGTACAAATAAGGTAAATTACATCCGGGGTGTTACAGGATGCCCAAGGCACCCCAAGATAATATTCAAGAAGTCTCAAGCATCTAAGCTTGGGGATGCCCCGGTAGGCATCTCACCTTTCTTCTTCAACAATTATCGGTTAGTATCGGTTGAGGCTAAGTTTTTGCTTCTTCACATGATGTGTGATATTCTTAGAATGTCATTTTATTTTGTTTTTGCTTGTTGTTTTAATAAAATACTTAGATCTGAAAGTTTTCAAATAAAATAGAGTCCTCAAATAGTTTCCAGGGAGGCTAGGTAAGCGGCATTCACATCTCATCAATGAAGCTCTTTTATATGGAATTGCTCTAGTGCTTCACTTAGGTCTTTTTGAGCACGGTGTGCTTTAGTATTTTTGAAGAAATTCTCTCTTGCTTCACTAAAATTAATTTGAGAGAAAGAAATGTTATGCTCATGATCTTCATTTATATCTTTTTGGAGTAGCTTGTCATTTACTCTTGTGCTTCACTTATATCATATGAGTAAATTGTTGAATAAATTGAATGTCATGAAGTTGAAATCATATCATGCCTAGTGGCAGATTCACATTGGGTTTAGAAAGTGAATATTTTGAGGCTTGATCATCACAATATTAGTCATACAAGCAATTCACAAATAATTAGTATAAGAAAGAGAACTTTCACATGCAAATACACTATCTTGGAAATCTTTTGTGATTGTGAGCCCCCATCAAAATATTATATGCCAAAATTGTTGACGTTGGACAAGAAAGACAACGCAATGGTTTATGTTTGTTCATATTCACATAGAAGTTATATTGTCATAGATCCTTCAACATGTGGTGCTTGCCCCCCATCCGTGCTAGCCAAACATTCTGCACCAAGTAGAGATACTACTTGTGCATCCAAAAACCCTTAAACCCAAATCTTATCTTCAAGAGTCCACCATACCTACCTAAGGATTGAGCAAGATCCTTCAAGTAAGTTGTCATCGGTGCAATAAGACAATAAAAATTGCTTCTAAAAGTGTGAGATCATTTAGTGTAAGAGAAAATTGAGCATTGTACGAACTTGTGATGGTGAGGAATAAAAGAGACAGACTGCATAATAAAGGTTGCCATCACAAGGGGCAATACAATGTGACATTATTTTGCACTAAGGGTTGAGCATACAAACAAATAAACGCATGGCAAGCTCTACTTCCCTCTGCGAAGAGCCTATCTTTTACTTTTATGCAAAGAGTCAAAGTACTTCTTTCTATTCCTTTTTATTTTTCTCTTTTGGCAAGCATCATGTGGTGAGGAAAGATCTAGGCACATATATCCAGTTGGATATGGGTAGCATGAGTTATTATTGTTGACATCACCCTTGAGGTGAATATGTTGGGAGGCAAAATTATAAGGCCCTATCTTTCTATGTGTACGGTTGAAACGTTTTGCTCATGTGTATGCGGTGAGTGTTAGGAATCATAGAAGACTATATGATGGTTGAGTATGTGGAGCTCTTACTTAAACTCTGTTAAATAAGATGAATTATAATTGTTTGGTGACTAAAAACATAGGTTGTTGAGTTTCAAGAGAATTCATCGTTTGAATCTAAACATGTGAATTGGTTGCTACTTTAACATGAGAAATTTTATAAGAAAGAGTTGTTGTTATGATGCTAGGAAAAGTGATTGAAATTATCATTGACCAAACTTATGCACTTTGCTAGCATTCACACTTCATAAATTGTTTCTTTTATCATTTCCTACTCGAGGACGGGTAGGAATTAATCTTGGGGATGCTGATACGTCTCCAATGTATCTATAATTTATGAAGTATTCATGCCATATTTTCAACAATTTTATATGGTTTTGGTATGATTTGCATGGAACAGACCCAGACTGACGCTGTTTTCGGCAGAACTACCGTGGGGTTGTTTTTTGTGCAGAAATGAAAGTTCTCCAAATGAGCTGAAACTTCTTGATGATTTTTTCAGAACAAAAGAGACCCCTAAGCTTTATGGGAGGGACATAAGAGCCATGAGGAGGTCACAACCCACCAGGGCACGCCTGGTGGGCCTGGCTTGCCCCGGTGGGTTGTGCTCACCTCGAGGCCATCTTCATGTGAAACCGACACCAAAAAATCCTATAAATAGAGAAACCATCATAAATAACCCTAGATCAGAAGTTCGCCACCGCAGGCCTCTGTAGCCACCGAAAACCAATCTAGACCACGTTCCGGCACCCTACCGGAGGGGGGAATCATCTCCGGTAGCCATCTTCATCATCCCGGCGGCTACCACGATGAGGAGGGAGTAGTCTACCCTCGGGGCTAAGGGTTTGTACCAGTAGCTATGTCTTTAATCTCTCTCTCTCTCTTGTTCTTGAGATGTCATGATCTTGATGTATCGCGGGCTTTGTTAATATAGTCGGATCATATGGTGTTTTCCCTTCTCTATCTTCTTGTGATGAATTGAGTTTTTCCCTTTGAGATTTCATTGTTATTGGATTGAATACTTTTATGGATTTGAGAACTCTTGATATATGTCTTGCATTTGAATACTCGTGGTGACAATGGGTTATCGTATTGATTCACTTGATATATGTTTTGGCACTCAACTCGCGGATTCCCGAGGTGACATTGGGGTAATCTATGCATAGGGGTTGATGCACGTTCTTGTCTTCGTTTCTCCGGTAGAAACTTGGGGCACTCTTTGAAGTTCTTTGTGTTGGATTGAATATTATGAATCTGAATTTGCTTTGGTGTTATTTTAGTACGAACTCTTGGTTAGATCGATCGGAAAGAATAGCTTCGTGTTATTTTAGTATGAACTCTAGGATAGATTGACCGGAAAGAATAACTTTGAGGTGGTTTCGTACCCTACAAACAATTCTGTCTTATGTTCTCCGCTAGATAGGAACTTTGGAGTGATTCTTCGTTGCATGTTGAGGGACGGTTATGTGATCCAATTATATTAGCACTATTGGGAGATTGCACTAGCGAAAGTACGGACCTAGGCCTCATTTTCAAGCATTGTAATACAATTTTGTGCATGTTTACTATTTGCTACCTTGATGTTTTTATTTATTCAGATTATAAAAATATATTTCTACCATCAATATTACACTTTTATCACCATCTCTTCACCGAACTAGTGCACCTATACAATTTGCCATTGTATTGGGTGTGTTGGGGACATAAGAGATTTCTTGTATTTGGTTGCAGGGTTGTCTGAGAGAGACCATCTTCATCCTACACCTCCCACGAATTGATAAACCTTAGGTCATCCACTTGAGGAAAAATTGCTATTGTCCTACAAAACTCTGCGCTTGGAGGCCCAACACGAGTCTACAAGAATAAAGTTGCGTGGTAGACATCAGAGGTTAGAGGTATGCTTTGCTCACACAAGTGTGGAGTTCTCCAGATGTGTTTGTGGATCTTCCAAGGAGTGACGCTGATGCCGCGCAGCTCTTCTGGGCCCGGGAGGGGAATTCAACCAAGAAGTTGTTTTGGTCGCAGTATCTTGCGCCGAAGCACCCAATGCCCCTGAACGACCAGTTGAAGTAGCTGATGGAGCTGCATAGAGTGGACGGTTTGGCCATGAAGGATCTAATAGTCCTTCTTTGGTCGGCCGAACCCATTCCCGGTAGCTACTTCGGTTTGGTGAGGCGGCTCGTTGATGCGCTACCTCGAATTGATGCCATGAAGCGCTCGGCCTGCATAGAAGGTGCCCGGATGGCCTTCGCCCGTGTCAAGATGCAATGGGCAAAGATGAAGGCCATCGATGTGGCGACCGCAGGCCCGCCCGAAGGAAAGGATCATCGGAAGCCGGAGAGATACTTCAATGATGTCCTAGATGGTGCCCGAATAGTAGAGGGCCAATGCTCAAAGGACGTCATATTTGATTAGATGTGTGCGGTTGTAAAAACTATGTTATCAACCCACTCTTGTAATATATATGCCCCTTTGATCTTAAGTTATTTTCCTCCTGTGCGGCCGTTTAATTCTGAAAGTTTGCCAGTTGTCAGCTTCAGCCCCCACATAGATACTACAGGGTGTTCGGCATAGCGCGTTACCACACTTTATCCAACGTCTTGGCCTGTGAAGGAGGTGTACGTGAAGTGAACCAGGCAATCAGACTATGCGGCTTTATTACTTTCACTTAGCCATAGGAGTTTGACGGTGGGGCTAAATATTAGCCCCTTGTACGTGTGTAGCAATCTGAACTAAGCTGCCTTTCCCACGTGGTTGGATTGCAACCAGCCCCTCATATAGCAAGGAATAAATCACCAACAATTTGTAGTATAAGACTAAGTCACCGAAGTGCTGACCAGCTCTCGCCTTATCATGATAGTCAGTTTTCGCCTTTCTCTACTGAGGTATTTGACCGGACAAACCAGAAATACAATCACAATAGTTCTCCCTTTACAACCTTAGCCGAACGAGCAGAAACGTAAGGTGGTAAGCACAAGAGCCGAGCAACCCAACTATAGACCAAAGACATGATTCGGAGCCGATGCATATAGTGCAATATTCGGGACACCGAAGAGTACCCTATAGGTGTTCGGACTTGAGAACGCGCGGAGCCGAATACAGCCCTCGGTGCTTAAGACCGGATTAAAGCATGTGTGGCAATCTGAAGTGAGGAAGGGATATAGATGACAAAAGAAGTCAGTACCAAACAAAAGTGGCAATCAACTGTTTAATTTAAATCATGTATAATACGTTGAGACGTGCTATTACAGATGATGCCATGAGTATTAAGGCTATGTTACATGCCAAAATTTGGTACAAGGGGAAGTTTTACACAGGGCCAAAAAGGCAGTGGTCTTGAAGATCCTAGTGGTGCCCTGCCGCACGTCTGCGCCATTTCTCCTTGGTGAGAAATCCTTTGAGAGGGAAAGGCGATGATTATCTATAAGAAAGGGGACCCCGGAAAAGAGCTTTTGCATGACCATGGGATAGGTAGGTTTTTAATGAACCTGAAAAAAAAAGAAAAAGGAGAAAGAAAGTTAAGGTCCAAATAGGGTCAAGCCGTACTATAGAGCTTTTCCGCAGTATGCCTCCGGCGCTTCCCAAGGTATTTTAAGTGCGTAATTATGCACACGCGGTACGTACGTCACAACCTTATGGGGCGATCGGCGGAGGCTAAACTGCTATTCAAGCGCTAGTTCCGCTGAGTGTCGTCCTGCAGCATAGGCCGGACTCGCTTGGCAGTGTCAGGGGTCTTAATGACCGATGAGTTGTTCTTCTTAATGAGGTTGTTCTGTACCTCGGCTCCAAGGGCCGCGGTGTGCTCCTCAGTACGGAGGGAGCCCTCCATATTTCCATTGACTGTGATGACACCGCGCGGTCCGGGCATTTTGAGCTTTAAATAAGCATAATGTGGGACTACATTGAAGTGAGCAAAAGCGGTCCGTCCGAGAAGCGTGTGATAACCATTGCGGAAAGGGACGATGTCGACAATCAAGTCTTCGCTTCGGAAGTTGTCCAGAGAACCGAAGACTACTTCCAATGTTAGGGAGCCCGTGCAGCAGGCCTCCACGCCGGGTATAACTCCTTTAAAGGTAGTATTACTAGGCTTAATTCTTGATGGGTCAATACCCATCTTATAGACATTGTCTTGATAGATCAGGTTCAGACTGGTACCGCCGTCCATAAGGACTCTAGTGAGATGGTATCCATCGATGATGGGATCGAGTACCAGGTCTGTCGAACCTCCATGACGGATATTGGGTGGTCCCTGCGATCGAAGGTGATCGGACAAGCCGACCAAGGGTTGAATTTTAGGGTGACAGGCTCTACGGCGTAGACATCACTTAGTGCGCGCTTGTGCTCCCTCTTTGGGATATGTGTGACATATATCATGTTCACTGTTTTCACCCTGGGGGTAAACTTCTTCTGTCCCCCTGTGTTCGGAGGGAGAGGCTCGTCATCGTCCTCACTTTGAGGCCCTTTCCCCTTGTGTTCAGTATTTAATTTACCGGCATGTTTAAAAACCCAGCAGTTTCTGTTGGAGTGGTTGGCAGGCTTGTCAGGGGTGCCATGAATCTGGCAAGGCCTATCTAGTATTTTGTCCATGTTGGATGGACCGTCTCTATTTCCTTTGAATGGCTTCTTCCGCTGACTAGGTTTGGAGCCGCTGAATCCGGCGTTTACTGTCGTATCCTCGGTTTCTTCGTTATTGTTCTGACGCTTGTTTTTGTTACGTCGTGGCCTTCCATTGCCATCCCTAGCTTCAAAGGTGCCGGGGTCGCTGGTGCTATTGCTTCTACGAGCTAACCAACTATCTTCTCCCGCGCAGAAGCGGATCATAAGTGCAGTAAGAGCTGCCATAGTTTTTGGCTTTTCCTGACTGAGGTGTCGTGCGAGCCATTCGCCACGGACGCTGTGCTTAAAGGCTGCTAAGGCTTCGGCATCCGGACAGTCAACAATTTGGTTCTTTTTAATTAAGAACCGAGTCCAGAGTTTATGGGCTGACTCTCCGGGTTGCTGGACTATGTGACTGAGGTCATCAATGTCCAGTGGCCGGACATATGTGCCTTGAAAGTTATCTTGAAAAGCATCCTCCAAGTCCTCCCAACTGCCCATGGAGTTCTCTGGGAGGCTATTCAGCCAGTGTCGTGCTAGTCCTTTAGCTTTAGGGGGAGGTATTTAATGGCATGGAGATCATCGTCGTGAGCCATATGAATGTGGAGAAGAAAATCTTCAATCCATGCGACATGATCTGTAGTTCCATCGTATGCCTTGATGTTTTTACGGGTTTAAACCCTTCTGGAAATTGGTGCTGCATTACCTCATCGGTAAAGCACATGGGGTGTGCGGCGCCTCTATATCGGACCACATCACGACGGAGTTCAGATGACGTCTGTGTTCGGTTCTTGGCCCGAACTTGGTTATGATTGTCGCGCCAGGCTTGGTGGCCGTCGTCTCATGTTGGAGCATGATACGTCTCCAATGTATCTATAATTTTTTATTGTTCCATGCTATTATATTATCTGTTCTGGATGTTTAATGGGCTTTAATATACCTTTTTATATTATTTTTGGCACTAACCTATTAACCAAAAGCCAGTGCAAATTGATGTTTTTTTGCCTATTTTAGTGTTTCGTAGAAAAGGAATATCAAACGGAATCCAAACGGAATGAAACCTCGGCGAGGATCTTTTTTGGAACAAACGTGATCCAGGAGACTTGGGGTGGACGTCAAGGAAGCAGCGAGGCGGCCACGAGGTAGGAGGGCGCACCAGGGGGCCAGGCGCGACCCCCCCCCCCACCCTCGTGGGCCCCTCGCAGCTCCACCGACCTACTTTTTTCGCCTATATATACTCTTATACCCTGAAACCTTCGGGGAGACCAACGAAACACCTTTTCCACCGCCGCAACCTTCTGTACCCATGAGATCCCATCTTGGGGCCTTTTTCGGCAATCTGCCGGAGGGGATTGGATCACGGAGGGCTTCTACATCAACACCATAGCCTCTCCGATGATGTGTGAGTAGTTTACCACAGACCTTCGGGTCTATAGTTATTAGCTAGATGGCTTCTTCTCTCTCTCTTTAGATCTCAAGACAAATTTCTCCTCGATCTTCTTGGAGATCTATTCGATGTAACTCTTTTTACGGTGTGTTTGCCGAGATCCGATGAATTGTGGGTTTATGAACTTGATTATCTATGAATATTATTTGATTCTTCTCTGAATTCTTATATGCATGATTTGATATCTTTGCAAGTCTCTTCGAATTATCGATTTAGTTTGGCCTACTAGATTGATCTTTCTTGCAATGGGAGAAGTGCTTAGCTTTGGGTTCAATCTTGCGATGCTCGATCCCAGTGATAGAAAGGGAAACGACACGTATTGTATTGTTGCCATCGAGGATAAAAATATGGGGTTTATATCATATTGCTTGAGTTTATCCCTCTACATCATGTCATCTTGCCTAAAGCGTTACTCCGTTCTTATGAACTTAATACTCTAGATGCATGCTGGATAGCGATTGATGTGTGGAGTAATAGTAGTAGATGCAGAATCGTTTTGGTCTACTTGTCACGGACGTGATGCCTATATTCATGATCATTGCCTTAGATATCATCATAACTATGCGCTTTTCTATCAATTGCTCGGCAGTAATTTGTTCACCCACCGTAATACATACTATCCTGAGAGAAGCCACTAGTGAAACCTATGGCCCCGGGTCTACTTTACATCATATAAGTTTCCAATCTACAATTCTAGTTTAATATTTATTTTTGCAATCTTTATTTTCCAATCTATGCCACAAAAATACCAAAAATATTTATCTTATTATCTCTATCAGATCTCACTTTCGTAAGTGACCGTGAAGGGATTGACAACCCCTTTATCGCATTGGTTGCGAGGTTCTTGTTTGTTTGTGCAGGTACTAGGGGATTTGCGTGAAGTCTCCTACTGGATTGATACCTTGGTTCTCAAAAACTGAGGGAAATACTTACTCTACTTTGTTGCATCACCCTTTCCTCTTCAAGGGAAAACCAACGCATGCTCAAGAGGTAGCAAGAAGGATTTCTGGCGCCGTTGCCGGGGAGATCTACGCCAAGTCAAGACATACCAAGTACCCATCGCAAACTCTTATCCCTCACATTACATTATTTGCCATTTGCCTCCCGTTCTCCTCTCCCCCACTTCACCCTTGCTGTTTTAGTTGCCTCTTTTCGTTCGCTTTTTTCCGTTCGTCTCTTTTCGCTTGCCTCTTGTTTGCTTGTGTGTTGGATTGATTGTTTGTCACGATGGCTCAAGATAATACTAAATTATGTGACTTTACCAATACCAACAAGAATGATTTTATTAGCACTCTGATTGCTCCTCTTACCGATGCTGAATCTTGTGAAATTAATACTGCTTTGCTGAATCTTTCATCAAAGATCAATTTTCTGGCCTTCCTAGTGAAGATGCCACTACCCATCTAAACAGCTTTGTTGATTTATGTGATATGCAAAAGAATAAAGATGTGGATAATGATATTGTTAAATTGAAGTTATTTCCGTTTTCGCTTAGAGATCGTGCTAAAACTTGGTTCTCTTCTTTGCCTAAAAATAGTATTGATTCTTGGAATAAGTGCAAAGATGCTTTTATCTCTAAGTATTTTCCTCCCGCTAAGATCATCTCTCTTAGAAACGATATTATGAATTTTAAGCAACTTGATCATGACCACGTTACACAAGCTTGGGAGAGGATGAAATTAATGATATGTAATTGCCCTACACATGGTTGGAATTTATGGATGATTATACAAATTTTTTATGCTGGATTAAATTTTTCTTCTAGAAATCTTTTAGATTCAGCCGCGGGAGGCACTTTTATGGAAATCACTTTTTAGGAGAAGCTACTAAACTACTATATAATATTATGGTTAATTATTCTCAATGGCACACCGAAATCTACTAGTAAAAAGGTTCATGCGATAGAAGAGATTAATGTCTTGAGTGGAAAGATGGATGAACTTATGAAATTGTTCGCTAATAAGAGTGTTTCTTCTGATCCTAATGATATGCCTTTGTCTACTTTGATTGATAATAATGAATCTATGGATGTGAATTTCGTTGGTAGGAACAACTTTGGTAACAACGCGTATAGAGGAAACTTTAATTCTAGGCCATTCCCTAGTAATTCCTCTAATAATTATGGTAATTACTACAACAACTCTTATGGAAATTTTAATATGCCCTCTGAATTTGAGACTAGTGTTAAAGAATTTATGAATTCGCAAAAGAATTTCAATGCTTTGCTTGAAGAAAAAATTGCTTAAGATTGATGAGTTGGCTAGGAACATGGATAGAATTTCTCTTGATGTTGATTCTTTGAAACTTATATCTATTCCACCTAAGCATGATATCAATGAGTATCTCAAAGCCATGAGAATTTCCATTGATGAGTGCAAAGAAAGAACTGCTAGGATGCGTGCTAAGAAAGATTGCTTTGTAAAAGCATGTTCTTCTAGTTCTCATGGTAATAATGATGAAGATCTAAAAGTGATTGGTGTGTCTCCTATTAAATCTTTGTTTGACAATATGAATCTTGATAAAGATGGGATTGGAGATGAGTCAACTTTAGTTAGAAGGTGTCCCAATGATTCAGAGTTTTTAGTCTTGATGCAAAAATTGGTAAAAGTGGGATTGAAGAGGTCAAAACTTTACATAGCAATGAACCCACTATTTTGGATTTCAAGGAATTTAATTATGATAATTTCTCTTTGATAGATTGTATTTCCTTGTTGCAATCCGTGCTAAATTCTCCTCATGCTTATGGTCAAAACAAAGCTTTCACTAAACATATCATTGATGCTTTAATGCAATCTTATGAAGAAAAACTTGAATTAGATGTTTCTATCCCTATAAAACTTTATGATGAGTGGGAACCTACTATTAAAATTAAGATTAAAGATCATGAATGCTATGCTTTATGTGATTTAGGTGCTAGTGTTTCCACGATTCCAAAAACTTTGTGTGATGTGCTAGGTTTCCGTGAATTTGATGATTGTTCTTTAAATAAGCATCTTGCAGATTCCACCATTAAGAAACCTATGGGACGAATTAATAATGTTCTTATTGTTGCAAATGGAATTATGTGCCCGCAGATTTTATTGTTCTTGATATAGATTGCAATCCTACTTGTCCTATTATTCTTGGTAGACCTTTCCTTAGAACGATTGGTGCAATTATTGATATGAAAGAAGGAAATATTAAATTCCAATTTCCATTAAGGAAAGGCATGAAACACTTTCCTTGGAAGAAAATTAAATTACCTTATGAATCTATTATGAGAGCCACTTATGGACTGCATACCAAGGATAACCATACCTAGATCTATTCTTGTTTTTATGCCTAGCTAGGGGCGTTAAACGATAGCGCTTGTTGGGAGGCAACCAAATTTTATTTTTGTTCCTGTTTAGTAATAAATAAATCATCTATCCTCTATTATGATTGTGTTTTTTATGTTTTAATTAGTGTTTGTGCCAAGTAAAGCCTTTAGGATCTTCTTGGATGATTGTTATTTGATCTTGCTGGAAAAAACCAGAAAGTATGCGCTCACGAGAATAATTTCCATTTTTAACCAGAGAGCGATAAAATAATAATTCCAACTGCAGTAGATCAATATAAAAATTATTTAGGTCTTACTAATTTTGTAGAATTTTTGGAGTTACAGAAGTATTCGAAACCTACAGGTTACTACAGACTGTTCTGTTTTTGACGGATTCTGTTTTTCGTGTGTTGTTTGCTTATTTTGATGAATCTATGGCTAGTATCAGGGAGTATGAACCATAAAGAAGTTGGAATACAGTAGGTTTAACACCAATATAAATAAAGAATGAGTTCATTACAGTACCTTAAGTGGCGATTTGTTTTCGTATACTAACGAAGCTCATGAGATTTTCTGTTCAGTTTTGTGTTGTGAAGTTTTCAAGCTTTTGGGTAAAGATTTGATGGATTTTGGAACAAGGAGTGGCAAGAGCCTAAGCTTGGGGATGCCCAAGGAACCCCAAGGTAAAATCCAAGGACAACCAAAAGCCTAAGCTTGGGGTGCCCCGGAAGGCATCCCCTCTTTCGTCTTCGTCTATCGGTAACTTTACTTGAGGCTATAGTTTTATTCACCACATGATATGTGTTTTGCTTGGAGCGTCTTGTATGATTTGATTCTTTGCTTTTTACTTTACCACAATCATCCTTGCTGTACACACCTTTTGGTAGAGACACACATGAATCGGAATTTATTAGAATACTCTATGTGCTTCACTTATATCTTTTGAGCTAGATAATTTTGATCTAGTACTTCACTTATATTTTTTAGAGCACGGTGGTGGTTTTATTTTGTAGAAATTATTGATCTCTCATGATTCACTTATATTATTTAGAGAGTCTTTTAGAACAGCATGGTAATTTTCTTTGGCTATAGAACTAGTCCTAATATGATAGGCATTCAAGATGGGTATGATAAAAACTTTCATATAGAGTGCATTGAATACTATGATTCTTGATAGATGTTTTGAGATATAAAGGTGGTAATGTTAGAGTCATGCTAGTTGGGTAATTGAGAAATACTTGTGTTAAATTTGGCAAGTCCCGTAGCATGCACGTATGGTAAACGTTGTGTGACAAATTTGAAGCATGGGGTGTTCTTTGAGTACTTTCCTTATGAGTGGCGGTCGGGGACGAGCGATGGTCTTTTCCTACCAATCTATCCCTCTAGGGGCATGCGTAGTATTACTTTGCTTCGAGGGCTAATAAACTTTTGCAATAAGTATATGAGTTCTTTATGACTAATGTGAGTCCATGGATAATACGCACTCTTACCTTTACGCAATTTGCTAGCCTCTTGGGTACCGTGCATTGCCCTTTCTCACCTTGAGAGTTTGTGCAAACTTCGCCGGTGCATCCAAACCCCGTGATACGATACACTCTATCACACATAAGCCTCCTTATATCGTCCTCAAAACAGCCACCATACCTACCTATTATGGCATTTCCATAGCCATTCCGAGATATATTGCCATGCAACTTTCCACCATTCCGTTTATTATGACACACCCCATCATTGTCATATTGCTTTGCATGATCATGTAGTTGACATCATATTTGTGGCAAAGCCACTTTCATAATTCTTTCATACATGTCGCTCTTGATTCATCACATATCCGGATACACCGCCGGAGGCATTCACACAGAGTCATATTTTTGTTCTAGTATCGAGTTGTAACATTGAGTTATGAGTAAATAAAAGTGTGATGATCATCATTATTAGAGCATTGTCCCATGTGAGGAAAGAAAAAAAGGAGGCCAAAGAAGCCCAAATAAAAAAAGAGGCAAAAGAATCCCAAATAAAAAAATGAGAGAAAAAGAGAGAAGGGACTATGTTACTATCTTTTTTCCACACTTGTGCTTCAAAATAGCACCATGGTCTTCATGATAGAGAGTTTCTTATTTCGTCACTTGCATATACTAGTGGGATTTTTTCATTATAGAACTTGGCTTTATATTCCAATGACGGGCTTCCTCAAAATGCCCTAGGTCTTCGTGAGCAAGCAAGTTGGATGCATACCCACTTAGTTTCTTTAGATGAGCTTTCATACACTTATAGCTCTAGTGCATCCGTTGCATGGCAATCCCTACTCCTCGCATTGACATCAATTGATGGGCATCTCCATAGCCCGTTGATTAGCCGCGTCAATGTGAGACTTTCTCCTTTTTTGTCTTCTCACATAACTCCCATCATCATATACTATTCCACCTATAGTGCTATATACATGGCTTGCGCTCATGTATTGCGTAAGGGTTAAAAAGGCTGAAGCGCGTTAAAAAGTATGAACCAATTGCTCGGCTTGTCATTGGGGTTATGCATGAGGGGAGCATTCTATGTGATGAAAATGAAGCATGGCCAAACTATATGATTTTGTAGGGATAAGCTTTCTTTGGTTATGTTATTTTGATAAGACATAATTGATTGGTTAGTATGCTTGAAGTATTACTATTTTTTATGTCAATATTTGACTTTTATCTTGAATCTTTTGGATCTGAACATTCATGCCATAATAAAGAGAATTACATTGAAAATTATGTTAGGGAGCATTCCACATCAAAAATTCTGTTTTATCATTTACCTACTCAAGGACGAGCAGGAATTAAGCTTGGGGATGCTTGATACATCTCCAACGTATCTATAATTTTTTATTGTTCCATGCTATTATATTATCTATTTTGGATGTTTAATGGGCTTTAATATACCTTTTTATATTATTTTTGGGACTAACCTATTAACCGAAAGCCTAGTGCAAATTGCTGTTTTTTGCCTATTTCAGTGTTTCGCGGAAAAGGTATATCAAACGGAATCCGAATGAAATGAAACCTTCGCGAGGATCTTTTTTGGAACAAACGTGATCCAGGAGACTTGGAGTGGACGTCAAGGAAGCAGCGAGGCAGCCACGAGGTAGGAGGGCGCGCCCAGGGGGGCAGGCGTGCCCCCACCCTCGTGGTCCCCTCGCAGCTCCACCGACCTACTTCTTTCGCCTATATATACTCTTATACCCTGAAACCTTCGGGGAGAGCAACGAAACACCTTTTCCACCGCCGCAACCTTCTGTACCCGTGAGATCCCATCTTGGGGCCTTTTCCGGCAATCTGCCGGAGGGGATTGGATCACGGAGGGCTTCTACATCAACACCATAGCCTCTCCGATGATGTGTGAGTAGTTTACCACACACCTTCGGGTCTATAGTTATTAGCTAGATGGCTTCTTCTCTCTCTCTCTTTAGATCTCAAGACAAAGTTCTCCTCGATCTTCTTGGAGATCTATTCGATGTAACTCTTTTTATGGTGTGTTTGCCGAGATCCGATGAATTGTGGGTTTATGAACTTGATTATCTATGAATATTATTTGATTCTTCTCTGAATTCTTATATGCATGATTTGATATCTTTGCAAGTCTCTTCAAATTATCTGGTAGTTTGGCCTACTAGATTGATCTTTCTTGTAATGGGAGAAGTACTTAGCTTTGGGTTCAATCTTAGTGCTCGATCCCAGTGATAGAAAGGGAAACGAAAAGTATTGTATTGTTGCCATCGAGGATAAAAATATGGGGTTTATATCATATTGCTTGAGTTTATCCCTCTACATCATGTCATCTTACTTAAAGCGTTACTCCGTTCTTATGAACTTAATACTCTAGATGCATGCTGGATAGCGGTCGATGTGTGCAGTAATAGTAGTAGATGCAGAATCGTTTCGGTCTACTTGTCACGGACGTGATGCCTATATTCATGATCATTGCCTTAGATATCATCATAACTACGCGCTTTTCTATCAATTGCTCGGCAGTAATTTGTTCACCCACCGTAATACATGCTATCTTGAGAGAAGCCACTAGTGAAACCTATGGCCCCCGGGTCTACTTTACATCATATAAGTTTCCAATCTACAATTCTAGTTTACTATTTATTTTGGAATCTTTATTTTCCAATCTATACCACAAAAATACCAAAAATATGTATCTTATTATCTCTATTAGATCTCGCTTTCATAAGTGACCGTGAAGGGATTGACAACCCCTTTATCACATTGGTTGCGAGGTTCTTGTTTGTTTGTGCAGGTACTAGAGGATTTGCGTGTAGTCTCCTACTGGATTGATACCTTGGTTCTCAAAAGCTGAGGGAAATACTTACGCTACTTTGTTGCATCACCCTTTCCTCTTCAAGGGAAAACCAACACATGCTCAATAAGTAGCAGAGCACGTCCCCTTGATCCGTAGATTGATCTGGTATGGCTGGCTCTATTGTCTAGGCCCTGACATAAGTCATATGTGTAACCCGGAGCCGATGCCTCCTTGCTTCTACGGCTGGGTGGCGCGGGCTGGTATTCGGCATAATTAGTCATTTTGTCCCGTCCACGTGGTAGTCAGTCTGGTTCATTAGTGTGATAGTATCTTGATGGATTTAGCTCAAGGGCCTCGTCATCGAATTGTGGTAGTAGCCTGCGTTTTGGGTAGCTATTTGTTGGGCGCTCAAGGCCGTATTCTTTGGCCACCAGGACCTTGGTCCATCTGTCGTTGAGTGTATCATGTTCGGCTTGAAGCTGTTGTTGTTTCTTTTTCAGGCTCCTTGTAGTGGCGATAAGTTGTCGCTTGAAGCGTTCTTGTTTGAGGGGTTCCTCTGGGACGATAAAATCTTCATTACCGAGGCTAACATCTTCCTGGGAGGCCGGTAGATAGTTACTATCTTCCGAATCCTCATGATCGACAAATTCGTCTGGGTTGACTTGTCCCTCCTCCCCCTCATCCTGCTTGAACGCAGGCTCAACTGGGTGGTCGGAGTCTTTGGCGTTGTCCGGAGTGTTGTTATCTCCAGTGCTGGTATTACTTTCTTTTTCCTGACGTGGTCATGAGCGGCGTCGTTGCGCTTTGGTGGAGCCTCGACGGGCTTGTCCTCAATCCGATCTTGAGCCCTATCGTCGTCCTTCTTCTCAGGCGTATCCACCATGCACACATCATAAGTGGAAGTAGCCGTCCAACGCCCAGTGATAGGCGGGTTTTGGCCTGGTTCGGCTCTGGCATCGTCGTCCATACCGTCGATGTCTTCGAAGGCGTAGTCTAGCATGTTGGTTAGGTCCTCGATAGTGGCTATTCAGTGGGAGGTGGATGGGACGAAAAATTCCCCGCTCTTAGCCCCTAGTTCCGGCTGGGCGTAGTTCGGAAGTGACTCTTCCATGATGGCGAGAGATCGCATTAAGTCCAGAGCCTCGTTTAGGAGAGAAAGTTGGACGGGTGACTGAGGACCTGTGGAGCTGGGCCTGGTAAACACCACTTGACCGTGCTCAGTGGACACAGATCTCGAGAGTTCGGAATTGGCATCCAGAGATGAGTCCGGCTTCCCGATGACAGGGAGAGTCCTGTTTGACTCCAGGCATGTTGACAACATGGTCACCTCTAGGTCTCCAGTAGGGAGCTCTTGTTGGGGAACGCAGTAATTTCAAAAAATTCCTATGCACATGCAAGATCCATCTAGGTGATGCATAGCAATGAGAGGGGGGAGTATGTCTACGTACCCTCGTAGACCGAAAGCGGAAGCATTATGAAACGCGGTTGATGTAGTTGAACGTCTTCAGGATCCAACCGATCAAGTACCGAACGCATGGCACCTTCGCGATCTGCACATGTTCAGCTCGGTGACGTCCCTCGTACTCTTGATCCAGTTAAGGCCGAGGGAGAGTTTCGTAAGCACGACGGCATGATGACGGTGATGATGAAGTTACCGACGCAGGGCTTCGACTAAGCACTACAACGATATGACCGAGGTGGAAATCTATGAAGGGGGGCACCGCATACGGCTAAACAATCAACTTGTGTGTCTATGGGGTGCCCCCCTCCACCGTATATAAAGGGGGGAGGAGGAGAGGGCCGGCCTAGGAGGAGGCGCGCCCAAGGGGGGAAATCCTACTCCAAGTAGGTTTGCCCCCCCCCTTCCTATTCCTACTAGGAGAAGGAGGAAGGAGGAGGAGAGGAGAAGGAAAGGGGGGGCCGGCCCCCAAACCCTAAACCAATTCGGTTTGGGCCTGGGGGCGCGCGCCCCACCACTTGCCTGCTGCCCTCTTTCTCCACAAGGCCCCATTAAGGCCCATTGACTACCCGGGGGGTTCCGATAACCTCCTGATACTGCGAAAAATGCCCGAACTCATCTGGAACCATTCCGGTGTCCAAACATAGCCTTCCAATATATCGATCTTTATGTCTCAACCATTTCAAGACTCCTCGTCATGTCTGTGATCACATCCGGGACTCCGAACTACCTTCGGTACATCAAAACACATAAACTCATAATACCGGTCGTCATCGAACGTTAAGTGTGTGGACCCTACGGGTTCGAGAACTATGTAGACATGACCGAGACTCACTTCTGGTCAATAACCAATAGCGGAACCTGGATGCTCATATTGGTTCCTACATATTCTACAAAGATCTTTATCGGTCAAACCGCATAACAACATACGTTGTTCCCTTTGTCATCGGTATGTTACTTGCCCAAGATCCGATCGTCGGTATCTCAATACCTAGTTCAATCTCGTTACTGGCAAGTCTCTTTACTCGTTCCTTAATGCATCATCCCGTGACTAACTCATTAGTCAAATTGCTTGCAAGGCTTATAGTGATGTGCATTACCGAGAGGGCCCAGAGATACCTCTCCGACAATCGGAGTGAAAAATCCTAATCTCGATCTATGCCAACTCAACAAACACCATTGGATACACCTTTAGAGCATCTTTATAATCACCCAGTTATGTTATGACGTTTGATAGCACACTAAGTGTTCCTCCGGTATTCGGGAGTTGCATAATCTCATAGTCATAGGAACATGTATAAGTCATGAAGAAAGCAATAGCAATAAACTAAACGATCATAGTGCTAAGATAACGGATGGGTCTTGTCCATCACATCATTTTCTAATGATGTGATCCCGTTCATCAAATGATAACACATGTCCATGGCTAGGAAACTTAACCATCTTTGATTAACGAGCTAGTCAAGTAGAGGCATACTAGGGACACTCTGTTTGTCTATGTATTCACACATGTACTAAGTTTCTGGTTAATACAATTGTAGCATGAATAACAAACATTTATCGTGATATAAGGAAATATGAATAACAACTTTATTATTGCCTCTAGGGCATACTTCCTTCAGTCTCCCACTTGCACTAGAGTCAATAATCTAGTTCACATCGTCATGTGATTTCACACCAATAGTTCACATCTTTATGTGATTAGTTCACGTCTTCATGTGACTAATACCCAAAGGGTTTACTAGAGTCAATAATCTAGTTCACATCGCTATGTGATTAACACCCAAAGAGTGATCATGTTTTGCTTGTGAGAGAAGTTTAGTCTACGGGTCTGCAACATTTAGATCCATATGTATTTCGCAAATTTCTATGTCTACAATACTCTGCACGGAGCTACTCTAGCTAATTGCTCCCACTTTCAATATGCATCTAGATCGAGACTTAGAGTCATCTAGATCGGTGTAAAAAGCTTGCATCGATGTAACTCTTTACAACGAACTCTTTTATCACCTCCATAACCGAGAAATATTTCCTTAGTCCTCTAAGGATAATTTTGACCGTTGTCTAGTGATCTACTCCTAGATCACTATTGTACTCCCTTGCAAAAATCATGCTAAGGTATACAATAGGTCTGGTACACAGCATAGCATACTTTATAGAACCTATGACCGAGGCATAGGGAATGATTTTTATTCTCTTTCTATTTTCTGTTGTGGTCGGGTTTTGAGTCTTACTCAACTTCACACCTTGCAACACAGGCAAGAACTCCTTCTTTGACTGTTCCATTTTGAACTACTTCAAAATCTTATCAAGGTATGTACTCATTGAAAAAAATTATCAAGCGTCTTGATCTGTCTCTATAGATCTTGATGCTCAATGTGTAAGCAGCTTCACCGAGGTCTTTCTTTGAAAAACTCCTTTCATGTATCCTTTTATGCTATTCAAAAAATCAGTATCATTACCGATCAACAATATGCAATCTACATATAATATCAGAAATGCTACAGAGCTCCCACTCACTTTCTTGTAAATACATGCTTCTCCAAAAGTCTGTATAAAACCATATGCTTTGATAACACTATCAAAGCATATATTCCAACTCCGAGAGGCCTGCACCAGTCCATAAATGGATCGTTGGAGCTTGCACACTTTGTTAGCACCTTTTGGATCGACAAAACCTTCTGGTTGCATCATATACAACTCTTCTTTAAGATATCCATTAAGGAATGCAGTTTTGACATCCATTTGCCAAATTTCATAATCATAAAATGCGGCAATTGCTAACATGATTCGGATGGACTTAAGCATTGCTACGGGTGAGAAGGTCTCATCGTAGTCAACTCCTTGAACTTGTCAAAAACCTTTTGCAACAAGTCGAGCTTTGTAGACAGTAACATTACCGTCAGTGTCAGTCTTCTTCTTGAAGATCCATTTATTCTCTATGGCCTTCCGATCATCGGGCAACTCAACCAAAGTCCACACTTTGTTCTCATACATGGATCCCATCTCAGATTTCATGGCCCCAAGCCATTTTGCAGAATCTGGGCTCATCATCGCTTCCTCATAGTTAGTAGGCTCGTCATGGTCAAGTAACATGACCTCCAGAACAGGATTACCATACCACTCTGGTGCGGATCTTACTCTAGTTGACCTACGAGGTTCGGTAGTAACTTGATCTAAAGTTTCATGATCATCATCATTAGCTTCCTCACTAATTGGCATAGGAATCACTAGAACTGATTTCTGTGATGAACTACTTTCTAATTCGGGAGAAGGTTCAATTACCTCATCAAGTTCTACATTCCTCCCACTCACTTCTTTCGAGAGAAACTTCTTCTCTAGAAAAGATCCATTCTTAGCAACGAATATCTTGCCTCGGATCTGTGATAGAAGGTGTACCCAACAGTTTCCTTTGGGTATCCTATGAAGACGCATTTCTCCGATTTGGGTTCGAGCTTATCAGGTTGAAACTTTTTCACATAAGGATCATAGCCACAAACTTTAAGAAACTACAGCTTAGGCTTCTTGCTAAACCATAGTTCATATGGTGTCGTCTCAATGGATTTAGATGGTGCCCTATTTAACGTGAATGTAGTTGTCTCTAATGCATAACCCCAAAACGATAGTGATAAATCGGTAAGAGACATCATAGATCGCACCATATCTAATAAAGTACGGTTATGACGTTCGGACACACCATTACGCTGTGGTGTTCTAGGTGGCATGAGTTGCAAAACTATTCCACATCGTTTCAAATGAAGACCAAACTCGTAACTCAAATATTCGTCTCCGCGATCAGATCGTAGAAACTTTATTTTCTTGTTACGATGATTTTCCACTTCACTCTGAAATTCTTTGAACTTTTTAAATGTTTCAGACTTATGTTTCATCAAGTAGATATACCCATATCTGCTCAAATCATCTGTGAAGGTCAGAAAATAACTATACCCGCCGCGAGTCTCAACACTCATCGGACCACATACATCCGTATGTTTTATTTCCAACAAGTCTGTTGTTCGCTCCATTGTTCCAGAGAACGGAGTTTTAGTCATGTTTGCCCATGACGCATGGTTCTCAAGCATCAAGTGATTCATAATCAAGTGATTCCAAAATCCCATCAGCATGGAGTTTCTTCATGTGCTTTACACCAATATGACCTAAACGGCGGTGCCACAAAAAATGTTGCACTATCATTATCAACTTTTCATCTTTTGGCATCAATATTATGAATATGTGTATCATTACGATCGAGATTCAATAAACCATTTATATTGAGTGTATGAACATAGAAGGTTTTATTCATGTAAATAGAACAACAATTATTGTTTGACTTAAATGAATAACCGTATTGCAATAAACATGATCCAATCATATTTATGCTCAATGCAAACACCAAATAACATTTATTTTAGGTTCAACACTAATCGCGAAGGTAAAGGGAGTGTGCGATGGTGATCTTATCAACTTTGGAATCACTTCCAACTCACATCACCACCTCGCCCTTAACTAGTCTCTGTTTATTTTACAACTCCCGTTTCGAGTTACTACTCATAGCAACTAAACCAGTATCAAATACTGAGGGGTTGCTATAAACACTAGTAAAGTACACATCAATAACATGTATATCAAATATACTTTTGTTCACTTTGCCATCCTTCTTATCCGCCAAGTATCTAGGGCAGTTCCACTTCCAGTGACCATTTCCTTTGCAGTAGAAGCACTCAGTTCCAGGCTAGGGTCTAGCTTTGGGCTTCTTCATGGGAGTGGCAACTTGCTTGCCATTCTTCTTGAAGTTCCCTTTCTTTATCTTGCCCTTTTACTTGAAACTAGTGGTCTTGTCAACCATCAACATTTGATGCTTTTCTTGATTTCTACCTTCGTCGATTTCAACATCACGAAGAGCTCGGGAATCGTTTTGGTCATCCCTTGCATATTATAGTTCATCACAAAGTTCCAGTAACTTGGTGATAGTGACAAGAGAACTCTGTCAATCACTACTTTATCTGGAAGATTAACTCCCAATTGATTCAAGTGATTGTAGTACTCAGACAATCTAAGTACATGCTCACTGGTTGAGCTATTCTCCTTCATCTTGTAGGCAAAGTACTTGTCAGAGGTCTCATACCTCTCGACTCGGGCATGAGTCTGAAATACCAATTTCAGCTCTTAGAACATCTTATATGCTCCATGGCGTTCAAAACATTTTTGAAGTCCCGGTTCTAAGCCGTAAAGCATGGCGCAGTAAACTATCAAGTAGTTATCATACCGAGCTTGCCAAACGTTCATAACGTCTGCATCTACTCCTGCAATAGGTCCATGACCTAGCGGTGTATCAAGGAAATAAGTATTATGTGCAGCAATGAGGATAATCCTCAGATCACGGACCCAGTCCGCATCATTGCTACTATCATCTTTCAACATAGTTTTCTCTAGGAACATATCAAAAATAAACGGGGAGCTACATCGCGAGCTATTGATCTATAACATAGTTATGCAAATACTACCAGGACTAAGTTCATGATAAATTAAAATTCAATTAATCATATTACTTAAGAACTCCCACTTAGATAGACATCCCTCTAATCATCTAAGTGATCACGTGATCCATATCAAATAAACCATGTCCGATCATCACGTGAGATGGAGTAGTTTTCAATGGTGAACATCACTATGTTGATCATATCTACTATATGATTCACGCTCGACCTTTCGGTCTCAGTGTTCCGAGGCCATATCTGCATATTCTAGGCTCGTCAAGTTTAACCCGGGTATCCTGTGTGTGCAAAACTGGCTTGCACCTGTTGTATGTGAACGTAGAGCTTATCACACTCGATCATCACGTGGTGTCTCGGCACGACGAACTGTTGCAATGGTGCATACTCAGAGAGAACACTTGTACCTTGAAATTTAGTGAGGGTTCATCTTATAATGCTACCGTCGTACTAAGCAAAATAGGATGCATAAAAGATAAACATCACATGCAATCAAAATATGTGACATGATATGGCCATCATCATTTTGTGCCTTTGATCTCCATCTCCAAAGTACCGTCATGATCTCCATCGTCACTGGCATGACACCATGATCTCCATCATCTTGATCTCTACTATTGCTTTTGCAACTATTGCAATCACATAGCGATAAAGTAAAGCAATTATATGGCGATTGCATTTCATACAATAAAGCGACAACCATATGGCTCCTGCCAGTTGCCAATGACTGTGTTACAAAACATGATCATCTCATACAATAAAATTTAGCATTGTGTCTTGACCATATCACATCACAACATACCCTGCAAAAACAAGTTAGACATCCTCTACTTTGTTGTTGCAAGTTTTACGTGGCTGCTACGGGCTGAGCAAGAACCGTCTTACCTACGCATCAAAAACCACAACGCGGTATAGTGATTGCTTTTTGATCTTCAGAAAGAACCCTGTTCATTGAATCTGATTCAACTAAAGTTGGAGAAACTGACACCCACCAGCCACCTGTGTGCGAAGCACGTCGGTTGAACTAGTCTCGCATAAGCGTACGTGTAATGTCGGTCTGGGCCGCTTCATCCAACAATACCGCCGAATCGAGAATCAACTAGTGACGGCAAGCAATATGTATATATCCACGCCCACAACTCCTTTGCGTTCTACTTGTGCATATAACTTCTACGCATAGACCTGGCTCGAATGCCATTGTTGGGGAACGCAGTAATTTTAAAAAATTCCTACGCACACGCAAAATTCATCTAGGTGATGCATAGCAACAAGAGGGGGAGAGTATGTCTACGTACCCTCGTAGACCGAAAGCGGAAGCGTTATGAAACGCGGTTGATGTAGTCGAACGCCTTCGCAATCCAACCGATCAAGTACCGAACGCACGGCACCTCCGCGATCTGCACATGTTCAGATTGGTGACGTCCCTCGTACTCTTGATCCAGTTGAGGCCGAGGGAGAGTTTCGTCAGCACGATGGCATGATGACGGTGATGATGAAGTTACCGACGCAGGGCTTCGACTAAGCACTACAACGATATGACCGAGGTGGAAATCTATGGAGGGGGCACCGCACACGGCTAAACAATCAACTTGTGTGTCTATGGGGTGCCCCCCTCCCCCGTATATAAAGGGAGGAGGAGGAGAGGGTCGGCCTAGGAGGAGGCGCACCCAAGGGGGGGCAATCCTACTCCAAGTAGGTTTGCCCCCCCCCCCCCTCCTATTCCTACTAGGAGAAGGAGGAAGGAGGAGGAGAGGAGAAGGAAAGGGGGCCGGCCCCCCAAACCCTAAACCAATTTCGTTTGGGCCTAGGGGGAGCCCCACCACTTGCCTGCTGCCCTCTTTCTCCACTAGGGCCCATTAAGGCCCAGTGACTCCCCGGGGGGTTCCAATAACCTCTCGGTACTCCGAAAAATGCCCGAACTCGTCTGGAACCATTCCGGTGTCGAAACATAGCCTTCCAATATATCGATCTTTATGTCTCAACCATTTCGAGACTCCTCGTCATGTCCGTGATCACATTAGGGACTCCGAACTACCTTCGGTACATCAAAACACATAAATTCATAATATCGGTCGTCATCGAATGTTAAGCGTGCGGACCCTACGGGTTCGAGAACTATGTAGACATGACCGAGACTCACTTCTGGTCAATAACAATAGCGGAACCTGGATGCTCATATTGGTTCCTACATATTCTACGAAGATCTTTATCGGTTAAACCGCATAACAACATACGTTGTTCCCTTTGTCATTGGTATGTTACTTGCCCGAGATTCGATCGTCGGTATCTCAATACCTAGTTCAATCTCGTTACCGACAAGTCTCTTTACTCGTTCCATAATGCATCATCCCGTGACTAACTCAGTAGTCACATTGCTTGCAAGGCTTATAGTGATGTGCATTACCGAGAGGGCCCAGAGATACCTCTCGACAATCGGAGTGACAAATCCTAATCTCGATCTATGCCAACTCAACAAACACCATTGGAGACACCTGTAGAGCATCTTTATAATCACCCAGTTACGTTGTGACATTTGATAGCACACTAAGTGTTCCTTCGGTATTCGGGAGTTGCATAATATCATAGTCATAGGAACTTGTATAAGTCATGAAGAAAGCGATAGCAATAAACTAAACGATCGTAGTGCTAAGCTAACAGATGGGTCTTATCCATCACATCATTCTCTAATGATGTGATCCCGTTCATCAAATGACAACACATGTCCATGGCTAGGAAACTTAACCATCTTTGATTAATGAGCTAGTCAAGTAGAGGCATACTAGGGACACTCTGTTTGTCTATGTATTCACACATGTACTAAGTTTCTGGTTAATACAATTCTAGCATGAATAATAAACATTTATCGTGATATAAGGAAATATAAATAACAACTTTATTATTGCCTCTAGGGCATATTTCCTTCAGCTCTGTGATAGGAGAGAGTCCGGCAAGGCTTAGCCTCCCGTCTTTGGACAAAGTGGTCCACTGTGGATCAAAGGCCAGGGCAGACACAAGAGTTGATCCTTGAACGGAGTCTGATGGTGGATCCGACGAGTCTCCTTCATGTAGATGAGGAGCGGCGGCCGAGGCCGAGAACCCTTCGAAGATCAAATCTCCTCGGATATCAGCGATGTAATTGAAGCTTCCAAACCTGATCTGATGACCAGGGGCGTAGCTATCGATCTGCTTAAGGTGACCAGTTTAATTGGCATGCAGAGTAAAGCCGCCAAACACAAAAGGTTGACCAGGGAGAAAGGTCTCCCCGGAGACAGCATCGTCGTCAATGACAAGCTGAGCCATTGATCCTTTTGTTGACGACATAGTGGAACTCACAATGAAAGCACCAATGTCGGTGTCAAAACCGGCGATATTTGGGTAGGGGGTCCCGAACTATGCGTCTGAGGATCGAGGGTAACAAGGGACAACGGGGACACGATGTTTAACCAAGTTCGGGCCCTCTTAATGGAGGTAAAACCCTACGTCATGCTTGATTGTATTTGATGAGTATAGGGGTTACAAGAGTTGATCTACCTCGAGATCGTGATGGCTAAACCCTAATTGTCTAGCCTATGAGGATTCTGATAGCCTCTACGGACTAAACCCTCCGGTTTATATACACATCGGAGGGACCTAGGGCTGTACAGAGTCGGTTTGTGGGGGTAGGAAATAACATATCCGGACAGCAATCTTGCCATCCATGCAATAGGGGAGTCCTATCCGGACACAGGGGGAAAGTCTTCTGCTTGTATTTTCACGGCCCATCAGTCCGGCCCATATCGAATAACCTGGACACCCGAGTACCCCTTATCCAGGACTCCCTCACTCCCTGACAAGGCCCATAGATGTTCACAAGAGAATAGGCTTGGGTTGACTGAGTGGATTGGAAATGAATGACAAGAGCAAAATCTTTAGAAGAAACCACTGGACCCGTGAACATAGAAGTATTCCAGATTTTGTTTAAGTTATTATTTCATTTTTTTCTTTAAGGGTAATATAATTGCCACTATTTCATGTTTACTTTTGTATATATTTTTCTAAAACGCAATTTTTGTATATATTATGTCCAAATTTATAATTATTTTTCTTAGTTTTCATTTTATTTTATTTCTTCTTAAATGCTAATGCCAATACCACTTACTAATTGTAGGCATTATTTTGTTTTTTTATAATTTATATTATTTTGTTTTTTTTTCTTAAAAGGGTTATACCAAAGCCACTAATTCATTATTTCTTATACATTTTTATTATTTTGGTCTTATTTTAGTTTTTAGTTCATTTCTTTTCTTCTTTATGGGTAATACCAATGCTACTAATTCATTTCTTCTTACGAAACAATTTGTTTGCGAAGATTTCACTATTTTAGGTATATTCTTGCCTATTATGAAAAACACATTTTTATGTAAAGTTTGTCATGGTTTGTTTTACATTTCTTTTCATTCTCATTCTTCTTAAAGTGTAATACAAATGCAACCAATTCATTCTTCCTTCCAACACTTTATTATTTTGACTTTGTTAGTTTATATTATTATTTTCTATAAGGGTTATACTTGCATATTATAAAAAGCGCAATTTCTGTGTAAATTATGTGCAAATTTTATCATGTTAATACTAATGTCATTAGTTCATTATTTCTTAGAAAACTTCATTATTTTGGATTTGTTTCAGATCTTGTTTCAATTATTTTCTTCTTAAAGGATAATATAAATGCGACACGAATTTTGAGAACATGTGGCCACGCGCTGCCGTTATCGCGTGCGTCCGTTCTGCGTTGCGATCGCCGGGTAATATAGCATGTCGTGCCCCACGCCCAAATACTCACAGTGTTAATTATTTCGAAAACGAGAGTACTCTATCTATACCATCGGGCTCGTGGGCTAGCAAGCATTTATGATCGTAGTAATACAGCCTTGTCCGCTAGCGATTCAGCCCGCTGGACCACCTGTGTTAATTGAAGTAATCAATTCATGCTGGGTGAAGTTATTCGGCGCAGAGTTAGTGGGCATATTGATGGTGCGCAGTGCCTTCTCTTAGGCTAGTCATAGTGGAGAGTAACTTAGACTAGTGTCATGCATATGACACTAGTCTTTGTTACTACCTTCATAGTGCAAAATAACATACAAGTAGTATCATAGATGATAGCATTTATTACATCATAGACTCATTTTGCTTTGAGTTGCGTTATGTTACAGTAACATATTATGTTACTCCAAACACCTTTCTCCTCATTAACTCTATGCCACATAAGCAACTCTGCCTTGAAATGCGCTATGTTACTTGCTAAGTTACTCCCACTATGACCAGCCTTATTGCTGCATGCAAGTGAACGGTGTGCGGCGAGTGGGCAGTTACTTCCTTTGGAAGGCACGGTCAATTTATGTCGCTCCTTGCTGTTAGATGGGAACCGCTCGGTGCATGAACGTGTTTCCACCTGTTTCTCATTAGGGACAGGCTAATTGCGGTTATGGCGTCCGCTCTCAAACGGTATGTAGATAGATTATTGATAGACCAGCTGCGTGAGCAAGGTAAACGTACTGAGAGATACATGCAGTTCGGCTAGCAACAAGTAGAACATAAGAAAAAAATAAGGCAGACCCTACGCAGAAGGGAGTGGAGGCATGTGATTCCTTGTGTGGTGAGATGAAGATGGTGTTGAACTACCACGGGGCATGGATGAACACATAGTTAGGCAGACCAGGGGAGCTGGGAGGAATGGAGAAGATAAGCAGTTTCGAATGACCGTCCAAAGCAAAGGAAGCATGGGAGTTTAAAAAGACAAGGAGGAGCATCGTCCGGCTAGCCGTTGTGCCTAGCAGTGTGATCAACGGGCGTCTCGCTGCCGCCTGGTGCAGCTAGCCATTGTCACTGCTGTGCAATAAATACCTCTGCGGGGCCTTTACGGTGGCATGCAGAGGCAAAATACGAGTGCTATACAAGCTGACGTACGCTGCCCATGGGAGATTATACTTCAACTTTGTATTGAATTAGCACAAGTCGTGTGTGGACGGGCGGTGCGGATAACGACCTCGCGTGGTGGCATGTCCACTCATGATTTACCGATATAAATGCCTCTAAATCATTATTTCTTAGGAAACTTCATTATTTTGATTTTGGTTTGTTTTATATTTCATTGTTTTCTTATTAAGGGTAATACCAATGCCACTAATTCATTCTTTGACACTTCTTTTTTTTAATGAACACCCCACTATTATGTGTTTATCATTGCATATTATAAAAAGTGCGATTCTTGTGTAAACTGTGTGCAAATTTTGACATTGTTTATTTAAGTATTTTTTATTTTATTTCTTCTTAAAGGGTAATACAAATACCACCAATTCATTCTTCCTTGGAAAGCTTCATATTTTGTTTTTTTTAGTTTATATTTCATTTTCTTTGTTCCTTATGGGCAATGCCAATGTCATTAATTCATTCATTTCATACTAAACTGCTTTTTTGCGGAAATTCCATTATTATATGCTTATATTTCCATATTATGGAAAAACACAATTTCTATGTAAAATGTGCAAATTTTGTCATTACTATTAGTTTCATTATATTTTCTTCTTAAACAGTAATACCAATTCACTAATTCAATCTTTTCTTAGCAAATTTCTATACCTTTAGTTTGCTTTAGTGTTATTTCATTTTATTTCTTCTTTAAGGGTAATACTAATGCGACTAATTCTTTCCTTCTTTTTCGCAAAAATTCGACTACCATATATTTATTATTACATATTATAAGAAAATTGATTTATTTTTTGCATTTTCTTTTTTTAGTGGGTAACACCAATGCCACTAATTCATTCTTTATTAGAAAGATTTTTTTTATTTATTGTCATATTTTTCTTATGTCTTACTAGGTACTGGGTCATTTTCATTTTTATGTTTGAGAGCAAAACCAATTATCTGATGGACTTATGTTTATTTGTTGCATAGGGCGAGTGATACTAAAAAAGTCGAGTAGGACCAATCATTTTTTTAATGTATCTTTATTTACTCAAAATAAAAAGTAGCCCGTATGAATAAAATCATTTTTTATCTTCCATGTGCTGATGTTTATGGTTCCAATTTTAATTTTATCCCTTTATCGTTTTATCTTATGTTGGGAATTCGTTTCTAGTGAAACTCAAGTGGCGTAGTCATGAACCCAAAGGCATGGAGCATCTCTTTTTTTGCGAATTGAAGGCATGGAGCATCACGGGGCAGCTTGCATCCATCTGCATGCATGCATGGCGTGCTAGTGTTTTTTATTAACAAAGTACAAATGCAAACACTCATATATATATATATATATATATATACATATATATATATATATATATATATATACGCGCATACATTCATCCCTACGCACACATACACCCTATTTCTATAAGCATCTCCAAGAGACTGAGTGGATTAAGGGTAAAATCAGACGTATCGTTGGAAATCTTAAAATAAATTCAGAATAAATGTGGGCACCAGGATTTGAATCCTGATGGACTGAGAATACCACTCTCCTCGTAACCATCTAACAACACGTTGATTCGCGAATGGCGTGCTAGTGTTGGAGCTTTTGTTTAGTGCTACGTGGAGTATAACGAGGCATGCAGCACTAAATTAGTTTTCTTTTGGTATGGAGTATAAGGAGGCTAGATTGCATGCAGTCGTGTAGCAACGCGTGTATGCAGCGTGTGGCCTCGCTGTAGTTAAGAACAGAAAAAAGTGACTGACCCAAAATTAGTTTTCAGTCACCTGACGATTAGTCAGTCCCAAATTTAAAGTATACATGTGGTATATAAAATATAATAATGCACACAGTGAAGTTCACATAAACCTATAAACTTGTAGTCTACTCCCTCCCTCTCATAATGTAAGATGTTTTTTGACACAAAAAACATCTTACATTATGGGACGGAGCGAGTAGATTCGAAATTATCAACATAAAAAATGTGGTTCAGAAGTTGGATGCTCACTTTTAAAGTTGTTTTTCATTTATTCATTTCAGATGCAAAAAAAAAAGATCATGCAGAAAAGGTAATGCAAAAGTAACAAGCTGCAGCACCCCACCCCTGCCATACACTACAATCGATCCAGTTTGCTCCACGTGACATGGTTACCCTTTTTTAGTGATTGCTAACATTTTTAGAGCCAATTGCTAACTTTTACTTCATTTGCCTCTCCCCTTGATTTTACATAGACCATTTTTAACTTGGCATGCCATGTTGATAAAAAACCTTGCCATGCTGGTTTAAACTGCAAGCTGTTATTAAGTTTATTTAAAAAAATTGTACCCCACTTTATTCAAAACTCAATGAGATGGGTACACACGCTTTCAGTCAAAGAGTCAACCATGGCGAACAACTTTATTTCTAAGTACGGAGTGTGCTAACCTATGTGCTTCCATGTTTGAAGCTCTCCCCTCACGGCAGAAGAGAGTGGCTTCCAAATATTTCCATCGGGCCTTAATCGCTTCAGCAATCTACAATTAGACCTTCATTGAGTTGTCATGGAGATATTGATTACTAGTAGAAGGCAATCGCCGGCAATCTTTGCTCGAAGGATCAGCAGGTCACTCGTCAAGGAGAGAGCTTTCCGGGCTGCCAAGACTACCAGTGTCTCCGGATCAATAATGCCATTGAACCCAATGCTCTTCTTTTTTTTCAGACAAATTGAACCCAATGCTTGACGCCCCCACGAATGCGCCATCATTGCTTCTCGCCATTGCCCCAAGGTGCCACATGGGCCAACCAGTACCAGCTTCTTTCTTTACTTTACCCAATGGTTTTTTTAAGGCTCTATAACCTCTTTGACCGGTTTTCTCATTTTCTTTATGTGCGTTCTCTACGGGATTCATTTCGGTTTCATTATCTATTTTTTAGATCCTTTTTCTTTGCTTTTTTTATTTTTATGTCTCCATTTATTATTTGTGAAAATTTTCAAATTGGTGAACCTTTTTGAAGTACAGAAACATGTTTTCAAATTCATGAACATCTTTATAAATCTGTGAAGAATTTTTAATTCCGAATTATTTTATTTGTGAACATTTCATTGTATTTCAGAAAAATTTAAAAAATGAAATTTTAGTGATTTTTTAAAAATAGTTACTATTAAATTAATAATTTTTTTGAAATTTTGGAACATTGTTTAAGTGCACAAACATGTTTTTGAATTAATGATATTTGTAAACTTCTGATATATTTTTAAATATTCATGAGAAATTAATAAAATTATTGAACATTTATTAAACTAGGTGATTTTCCTGCGCTGCGGAAATGTGAAGATAATTTTTTGATGAATTATGTATGAACGAAAATGACCTAGATCGAACGCTATTAATTTTAGAAGTAATTGTGTGTGAACAAAGAGTATGCATGTACCTAGACTATTGTAGTTGCAACAACCAAACTGGGGTGTGAATGTGCTACAATATAATGTTAGTGGATGATGACATGGCACATTTGGTGATGTGGAGGGTTGAATATTGTGAGAATTAGAGTTAGTGGAGATCAAATATTTAGGTATATAGGATTCATGCACATTTTTTAAAAATTCATCAATCTTACAAAATTGTGCGCTTTTTATATTCATGCAAAAAATGAATTAACAAACATTTGTTCAAAGTCTTTAAAAAAAATTTGAATTTGTGAAGGAGGCCACCCAAGCTATTGGTCCGAGCCCTTAGCGTGACTATCCAGCGGCTGCGCATTTCTCCCGAAATCACTAATTGAGGAGTACTCATTGTAAAGATCACTCCCACCTCCCCTACTGTGACAAGTGGCGCGCTGCATGTGCGCCACTTGTCGCAACCTGGAAGTTTTCTCTTTTTTCTAAGACCCGTTTATTCAAGACGTTTTATCTCTTAAATCGTGCGTCCAAATCTATAACCGTTTTCACCGCTGGATTCCTCGCGCCAAGACCTTCAAAACTAGATCTCATGTTGATAGGTTTTGACGAAAAAACCGAACCGGGAGCACGGTTTTTTTTCCTTTCCGAAAGTGGCACCCCGTGCCTCTCTCTCTCTATTTCACTCAGTATAAAATGTTTGAAAAAAGAAAACGTAAATTTCAAAAACAAAAACCTCCCGGCTAGCTCGGGCATTAGTTGGTACTAAAAAAACATCGGGCATCACTTGAGCATGACCTCTTGTAGTTGATTGCGTTGAATTTTCAAAATATTCAAAAAAAGTTCACCAATTTTACATTCATGAATACGGAAAAACGTTTGCGGAAATTGAAAAAAGTTCATCAAATTTTGAAAAAAGTTCACAAACTTTAAAAAAGTTTATTGATTTGGAAAAAGTTCAGCAAATAGATAAAAGTTCATCTATTTTGAAAAAAGTTCATCAAATTGAGAAAAATTCAACCATTTTGAAAAAGTTCATTGACTTTGAAAAGAGCTCATTGATTTTGAAGAAAGTCCACCGAATTAGAAGTTCATCGATTTCGTAAATAGTTCACCAATTTTTTTAAAAACAAATCATCAACTTTTAACAGAGTTCATCAATTTTGAAAAAAGTTTATCACTGTTGAAAAAAAATTGGATGTGAAAAATAGTTCATCCATATTTGGAAAAAATCATCAATTTTGAAAAATGTGTTCATGAAATTGAGAAAAGTCCGCACATTTAGCAAAAGGAAACAAATACTAAAAAAAGAAATTCAAAAACCTAACAAAATCGTTCCAAAAAGAGAAAAGGGGAACAAGAAAAAAGAAAAATAAATAAGAAACGAAAAAGAAAGAATATAAGAATTCCCGTGTTTGATTCCCACGCGGGCACTTTTTTTAGCATTTTAGAAACAGAAAAATAATGAAAGGGCTGGCCCAACTCGCAGGAGGTGGTGATGGGCTGTGCGTAGCCCCAGGCGTTCGGTCTTTTCGGTTTGTTCGGTCCGGTCTTTTCGGTCTTTCAAAATTTCGGTCTCCCATAATTGAAGACCGATATAAGCTCGGTCTTTTCGGTTATTCACTATTCGGTCTTCGGTCTTTACTATTCGGTCTTCGGTCCTGACCAAACAGACCAAATTAATTGCTAGAACCCAGATTTATGTTACTTCCAGTACCAATTGTATACAAACTACATAGAGTAAAGAGGTACATGTGTGCACAAAGCTGTGTGTACAGAGATAACATATGTCTGTATACTGGCGCATGTGTACATAAGAAAAATTCAAACAAGTAACACTTGTATGCAATCTGGATGGGATACAGTACACCATATGAAAATCTTTAAATAGAAAATTAGCACTATATATATTTGACACCAAAAAGTAAGAAGATCAAGTAACATCAGCGGATCAGCCCATGGAGTCGACAAGCAGCAAACAGAAACACCATCACCACTTGGTACTTGGCAACATAGAACTTGACAACATAGAACTTGACATGAAACAAATCAAGTTTAGTACATGCTTTAAATTCAGCAGCAAACAACAAACATTAAGGTCTCACACTCTCACTCTCAGTTCTCAATTCTCAAGTCTCAAGTCACAAATCAAAAGCAAAAGATGATAACTAAAACAACATACATTCAACATGATTTTAGTTCAGCCATGAGTAGACATGGATGTCACTTTGTTGGTGGACTTGCACACTTGTTTGACTTGGCCGTGGAAGAAGCAACAACACCACCATTGAACTTGCGCTTTCCCTTCACCTTGTCACCAAATTCTTCAATCAACTCTACAACAAGTCAAGTATTCAATCAAATTTCATAATCTGCTAGCTATGGTGATATACTGATAGTGACAAATGCAATGTGATTTTGTTGAGATCTACTAGCTAGGTCTAGTTAATGAAGAAGTTTGCCAAGTCATGCATATAAAGTTCTCCATACATTGGTTTGGTACTGATGCATGTCATGCATAGTAATATCTCTACAATAAAAAAACAAATGTATTGACAAGTTGGCTGATTGTTTTACCTTTTTCTAGCACTTCTAATTCTTCCAAGTTCTCCTTGATGTCGACCGGGTCTGTTGACCTTCTCAGCCAGTCTTGCGTACAAACTAAAGCTTGCACCATAAACGGAGTTAGAGATGTCCTAAAGTCATCAAGTATGCGTCCACTTGTGCTAAAGGCAGACTCGGAAGCCACAGTTGTAATGGGAATAGCAAGAATATCACGAGCCATATTTGCCAAGATTGGAAACCTAGATGAATTCTCTTTCCACCATCCTAGGATGTCAATTTTTTTGTCAGGGTCTTCAGAGTCTTCGGCAAGGTATTTTTCAAGCTCAGATTTACTACTTGCACTTCCTCCACTACTATTTTGCCTCAACCTACTTGCAATTAGTTCCTTCATCATACTTGCTTCTCCTCCTCCTCCTTCTATTGTTACTTGGCTAATGGCTGGTGTTGTTGGTTCTGGTGTAGTCAATCTTACTCGGTATTCTTCAAACAACTCGCGAACACATTTGTTGACAACATACCACACCTTCTCTCCAGACTCAACACCAAATATTTCCAAAGTAGTGAGCCTAGTGAAATCAGAAAGCTTATACCTTGGATCAAGAGCTGCAGCAATAAAAATGAGCAAGTTGAGATTTTCCTTCTCCTTCTCCTCCTTCTCCTTCTTCTTCCCTTTCCCTCTTTCATTTACAATAGGACCCTTCTCCTTCGCCTTCTCATTCTCATGCCAAGACCCCCAGTATTTGTCAAACTTTTCTTTCATCCTCTCTGCCATAGCTTTTTGCAAAGGATCTATACTGCTCATCCTCTCATCCTCTCTGTCACTACCATATATCCATCTTGCTGCTGAGAAGTCCAACAATCAGTGGTTACAAACACACTTCCACAATTCTCTTTGAAAAACTTTTTCAACTTGCATTTCTCATCTAGATAGATTTTGACAGTGTCCCTGGTACAAGTTCTTCTTGATGGTGGACTAAAGCGGGGGCAAGCGACTGAAATGAACTTTCTGAATCCAGATTTCTCACCAAATGCAAAAGGCAGTTCATCCTCTATGACCATCACAGCAGATGCCTTCCTAACTTTTTCTGCATCATATCTCCAAGTATTGATGCCATCTCCTGGAGTTGCTTGCAAAGTGGTCTGATTTGGATCCATTTTCTTATTTGGATTGCGCTTGCATGTACCAAACACTACTAGGAAAAGGGCTATAGATGGAAATGACACTAATGGCGCACCAGACATGTGGTGCGTCATTAGTATATACTAATGGCGCACCACCTTCTGATGCGCCATTAGTGTTGAAACTACTAATGGCGCACCCTGCCCATGGTGCGCCATTAGTACCAAATTTTTTTTGAACTAGTGCGCCTGTCCAACCATACTAATGGCGCATCCACTGGTCGTGCGCCATTACTAGTTGTAACTAGTAATGGCGCACCAGCCAAAAGGTGCGCCACTAATGTTATTTTTTTATTATTGTTTTTATTCCTTTTTTTGCAAAAGTACTAATGGCGCACCACCAGGGGGTGCGCCATTAGTAACCTGGATTACTAATGGTGCATTTGTTGCTGGTGCGCCATTAGTAAGTAGGCAGCAACAAGATATTTTGGACAGCCTCTCCTCCCACACTCACTTTCTCCCCACTTCATTCTCTCCACCGCCTCCTCCTTGTCTCGGGTGCCTCCTCTTTTTCACCTCATTTCCACCATAGATTCATTCAAATTAAGTGGTTAAGTTACCTTTTTTTGCTAGGTAAGTAAGGGGGGAAGCTATATTTATGTTGTTCTCCCTACAACAATGTGCACATGCACTTTTTATGGCCTAGCTAGATCTATGTATGTTCGTGGTGTTGCATATGTTTGTGGTGTTGCATATGTGTTTGTGTTTGGAGGTGTACCGGTATTTGAAATGCGATAGTTGCCAATATTTTGCCGGAATGTTGATTCATTTCCGTTTCGGCGAGAATTTTGGCATTAAGCATTCTTTTTGGTCCTATTTTTAGGGAAAGTCATGCCAAATTTTTTCTTGGTTCTAAAATATCGTTTTGCTCTACCCCGCAGGCGACCATGGTCCGCACGATGACCGAAGGCATCGTGAATAGGTTTTTGAGGTCCGCGAAGGCCGAGATGCTTCAAAAGAACAAGACGGAGATAAGATGTCCGTGTCGAAGATGCAAGCTGAATAGCCTTATTGCGGACCCGGATTCCGGGCAGGTGCGGGACCACCTGCTCTTGCGTGGTTTCATGGATGGCTATCTGTGGCAAGGTGATGAAGATGACTACGAAGTCGTCCATGGGGGCCGGGCAAGAAATGAGGAAGGGCAGCAAGACAACCACCGCGGCTCGGGGGGGCGAGAAGACGAAGAATCCCCAGGAGATGATCACGACGGTGATGCTATACACAGTCATCATGTAGAAGATGCAGGACATGATGATGATGCCGGCGGAGCAGACGACGCTGGACCATCGATGGGCTGGGTGCAGGACCCTCATATTCAAGAGCTGCTTCTCAAGCAGACGGATAACGCAAGAGCTGCCGCCCGAGAGAAAGCCAAGATGGATCAACTTGAGTTAGACGTGGTTACTCCATTGTATGAAGAATGCAGGCCCCAGGATACCCGCCTGAAAGTAACGCTCATGGCTCTAGAGATGAAGGTAAAACACAAAATGACCGACGCATGCTTCGACGAGAACATGTCATTCTGGCACGAACGTCTTCCCAAGGGGAACAAGTGCCCGACCAGTTTGGAGGAGGCGAAGAAAATCGTGTGTCCTCTGGATTTACCGCACGTGAAATACCATGTGTGCATGAACAATTGCATCATTTATCGGGACGAGCACGCGGAGTCTACCATATGTCCGGTGTGCGGTGTCACTCGATACAAGAAGAGGAAGAAAGCTCCTCGAAAAGTGGTGTGGTACTTTCCGATCACTCCTCGTCTGCAGCGGTATTTCGCGGACCCTAAGGTAGCAAAGCTCCTGCGTTGGCACGCGGATAGGGAGGAGAAGAAGCGAGAAGATGACGCAAATGATCCGGAGATAGATAAAAAAGACAAGATGCTGAGTCACCCTAAGGATGCGAGCTAGTGGCAAGCGTTGAACTTCGAATACCCAGAATTTGGGAACGATCCAAGGAACATCATGCTGGGCGCGAGCACCGATGGAGTCAATCCGTTTGGCAGCCAGAGAAGCACACATAGCACCTGGCCTGTGTTCGTGTGGATGTACAACCTTCCCCCCTGGTTGTGCATGAAGAGGAAGTACATTCACATGAGTATGCTAATTGAAGGGCCGAAACAACCAGGGAACGACATCAATCTGTATCTGGGGCTGCTGAAAGAGGAGATTGACACGCTGTGGAAAACGCCAGCCAATACGTGGGAGGCCGCAGAGAAAGAATATTTCCCTATGAGAGCCGCATTGCTCACGACGGTGCACGACTATCTCGGTTACGGATCTCTTGCGGGGCAGGTAGTCCACGGATTTTCTGGATGCGTAAGGTGCATGGATGACACAACGTATCGCCAGCTAGATAGAGATCCCGGGTCTTCGAAAACCGTATTCATGGGACATCGAAGGTGGCTTCGCGACGATGACCCGTGGAGGAAACGCAAGGATCTGTTCGATGGTGAAACTGAACCCCGAAAACGCCCGTGTACGAGGAGCGGCGAGGAAATAGACAAGCTGTTGAAAAATTGGAAAGACTGCCCACTGCCGGGAAAGAAGCAAAAGGCGCCAGAGCCGCTGCTGAAGGTATGGAAAACGAGGTCTGTTTTCTGGGACTTGCCGTACTGGAAGATCCACCGTGTGCCTCACAGCCTTGATGTCATGCATATCACGAAGAACGTGTGCGAGAGTCTGCTTGGTACCCTGCTCAACATGCCAGAGAGGACCAAAGATGGGCCGAAAGCAAGGGCAGACTTGAAATCAATGGGCATCAGGCAGGAGCTTCACGCTATATATGATGATGATGATGATGATGATGATGATGATGATGATGATGATGATGATGATGATGAGGCGAAGCAGGACACAGAAAGTCGCCGCAAAGGCAAAAAGGCCAAGAAGACCGGAAATGACTACCCTCCCGCGTGCTTCACTCTAAGTCAGGAGGAGATCAAGCAGTTTTTCACCTGCCTCCTAGGAGTAAAACTTCCTTACGGTTACGCGGGGAAGATAAGCAGATGCCTAGACCCAGCGAAGTAGAAGTTCAGCGGGATGAAGTCTCACGACTGTCACGTGCTGATGACGCAGATACTTCCAGTTGCAATCCGTGGGATCATGGACGCGCACGTCCGTGAAACGCTATTTGGCCTATGCAACTTCTTCGACGTCATCTCTCGGAAGTCGATTGGCGTGAGGCAACTCAGAAGGCTACAGGAAGAGATCGTGGTGATACTATGCGAGCTTGAGATGTACTTCCCGCCCGCATTCTTCGACGTTATGGTGCATCTGCTGGTCCATATAGTGGAGGATATCATCCAACTCGGGCCGACGTTCCTGCACAGCATGATGCCGTTCGAAAGGATGAATGGTGTCATCAAAGGATACGTTCGCAACATGTCACGTCCAGAGGGAAGCATAGCCAGGGGCTTTCTGACCGAAGAGTGCATCTCCTACTGCACGAATTATCTAGGCAT
>NC_041382.1:66816761-66838539 GCF_002162155.2 Triticum dicoccoides | reverse complement strand
GCCACCGACCCCCCGCACCCTCCCCCGCTCCACCGGCATTACTGTTTGATGATATTTTTAAAAAAATTATTACTGTCTTATAAAAAAAATTACTGTTATGATTTAAACAAGTTTGAACATATTTAAACACAAATAAGTATCAAACAACATTTTAAATGCATAAATTTTTTTGTGGAGCCTAGGAATCGAACCCAGGACCTCCTGGTGTGAGAACTGGCACCTGACCAGTCGAGCTAGTAGAGGGGAGTTGATGTGGATAAGGTCAGGTGGGAGATAACCTGTTGGCTCGAGCGGAAATAAAAAAAATACTAATGGCGCACCAGGTCGAGGTGCGCCATTAGCATGTATATACTTATGGCGCACCGAGGGGTGGTGCGCCATTAGTATTGTGCCCCCCTACTTCATATCGATCCCCTCTCTCTCCCTCGCCCGAGCCCTCGCCCTTGATCCCCTCTCTCTCCCTCGCCCGAGCCCTCGCCCTCGATCCCCTCTCTCTCCCTCGCCCGAGCCCTCGCCCTCGATCCCCTCTCTCTCCCTTGCCCGAGCCCTCGCCCTCGATCCCCTCTCTCTCCCTCGCCCTCACCCTCACCCTGGATCCCCTTCCCCTCTCCTCTCCCGACGCCGCCGCCCCGCCGCCCTCGATGCCGGCCAGATCCGCCGCCACCTCTGCTCGAGCTGCTCCCATCGACCACGCCGCTGCTCGCGTGCTTCTTCTCTCCCGCGACCCCGCCATTGAAGGTCTCGCAAGGTCCTCTTCTCCTCCCCCTCCCCCTTTGTTCGATTCGATTGTGCCGCCGTCAAGGTTCCCTGATGATGCTGGTTCCTCTCGCGCGCAGGCTGCACGCACCTCGGACCGCGTGTGCCTAGTTCTTCCCGGGACGCTGCCCCGACCCTACTACCCACGCCTTGGGACACCACTCTAAATAGGGGGTTGAATGTAATGAAGAACAAGGATAAGCTCAGTAAGCCGACGTCAGCTGGTCGTGTGGCCGGCAAAGGCTTATCGACAAAATGGGGGTCATACTATACCGCTGGTGTGCGGAAGGAGAAAAAGACCAGCTCGGAAAGCCAGGCGCGAGAAGTTCAAGAACTCAAGGCACAGGTGGCGCGGATTCCGGAGATTGTCCAAGAGCAAGTGGAACAACGACTCGGAGCGACGATCACCGCCCTTGTGCCTACCTTGATCTCGGGGTTGAGTGCGTGGATTGCGGGCGGCCAACAGGGGCCGCCCCCGATTCCTAGCTTCATGGCCAGCAACTCGCATAATGCGATGGCGGGGCCATTGGTGCCTCCGGCAGAGCCGACATTGGTGTCTCCGACGCCGGCACGGGAGCTTAATGCACCCGGGTGTACGCCGGCCGGCACCTCTGCAGCAAGCGGCACCTCCGTCAACTGCACACCCGCCGTTGGCGGTGCGTCGACATTAGCCGAGCTCGACGCCATCATCACGGTAACTAATTAAGTCTCTCTCGGCCGAGGACTTCATCTCCTTGCCTTTGACTAGGCATCCCTGACGCCCTACATGTTTTCGCAGGGCGCCGCCGACGTTCCGTGCACTCTCCTCCACTTCATGAACAACGAGTTGGTCGATGTCGCCAAGGGCAAAATCGTTCAACCGGGCAACCCCTTGTTCCACGGTACCCAGATGCCACCCAACTTGTTTAGGGTTCAACTGATTCGGGTGCTGCCAGGCTGCGACGACTTGTTACCTCCGATTCGACCCGTCGGGGCCGACGATGAAGACGTGATGACCCTCAGCGCCTGCCTGAGCTGGCCCCTGCTTTGGCCGAAGAGCCAGATTCGTTTGGGGGCGGGGGACACCACCCCAAAGACAACACCGCCAGTCGTGCCGGCGCCAAGTCGGCCCCATGGCAAGACCGCCGTAACGGTGCCGGACATCCCTATGCCACTGGATCCAAACATGCATATGGCACAGGATCAGAACGACGACGACGACGACGATGATACATTTGGCAACATCGATCAGTACTTTGCCGATCATGGGTACGATGGCGACTTCATGGGGCCTCCTTCTCAAGAACCAAACCCAACAAAAGACGTGTGCGATCTAGCTGGTACCGCGGAGAAGCCAAGTTGCAACAGGCGCCGTCTGACGTTCAGCTCTCAGGAGACGCCTCCAGCTGCCGACTTCACCGAGCCTCAGATAGGCGAGGTGCGAAATATTATCAGCCCCAACACACTCAAGAAGGCGGTCTGTGAGCAGAACTCGGTCCCATTACAGGAGAAGAAGAAGGCACGCAAAAGAAAGACTAAGAAGGGTGCGAGCCAGCCGGCACCGAGTACGATCCGTGCTCAGGACGGGCCACCTTCACCGCAGGATATCTCGAGGAGGGTGCATGTGGCGGGTAGGGCGATGCTACCGACAAATATGCTCAATGCTGCAACCGGTGCTATGCGGAGTCTGCATGACAGTGTTCTTTCTTTGGAGAAGCGGCGTCTCAGGGAGAAGGATGTGGCATACCCAGTTTTCGCGGCCAAGGTGCCAGAGGGCAAGGGCTTTGTGGATAACTCCATCGGGCGTACGATCGTCCTGCGTTTTGATGACATCCACGCTATGTTGAACCTTCATCCGCTGCACTACACCTTCGTTCGGCTATTTTCGCTGAGTATGGAGATGCGGATCATTCGCGACAAGACCCCGGACATCATGATAGTCGACCGCTTCTACATGCGTGCCAAGATCTTGGGCAGCGCTGGGGACCGGCAAGTCGCGAGTTCTTACCTCGAAGGCGTCATTCTGGTAAACCAAGATAAGGATAACTTCCTCGTGCCTTACTTTCCCGAGTAAGTCCTCCCCTCAACCGGCCCGTAACATATGAATTCTTACATTTCGATCGTTTTTCTTTTAACATTCCATGTTTTCTGCAGTAACACACGTTGCACGCTCATCCTCCTAAGCCCAAAATATTCCATGGCCACGTATTTCGACCCGGACCGACAGTCGAACGTAGACTACACAAATGTCAAGAAGGTTCTTGATGATGTTCTCCCCGGCTACGCCAAATCTGGAGGCACCTTCACCAGGCCTATTCGTAAGTACGGCAAGCACGTGTTCTCCCACAATACGACGTTCTGCTACGTCAAGCAGCCGCCTGGCGGTCAGAAGGGTGCCTACTACACCATCCATCACATGCGGGCGATCGTACAGGACCATCATCAACTTCTGCTACCGAGTAAACTCAAAGATTGGGCCGCGAGCGTGTCGGCAATCCAGGACGCGGACCTCCGACAAGAATTCTTTCGCATCCAGTCGGAGTTTGCGGAAATCATCCATCAAGATGTCCTTCGTACCTCGGGGCAGTTCTACCTCAGAAATCAACCGTCCAACAGTGACATCGACACAATGCTACAAATGCAGGCTGACAACGACCGTTATTTCATGACTCCCACGATAGACGGCAGCTTCATCCACGCTCCGGTCCCTTGAGTCGAGTCGAAAGCAGTGATGCTGTGTCTAGTTCTGAAACATCGATTGGCTCATGTTGTAATTAAACTTTAATGAACTTGTAGTATGTCTCTTTGGTTTCGAGAGTCGCTCAACTTAGATGTAATCGATGCTATTAATGTCTTGCTTTTCTCTTCCGATCGTTCTGTTGCATAATTATATATTGCTTATGTATTGTCTGTGAATTGGTACTAACGTTTCGTTTGGCTAGTGCATAGCGATGCCGACGTATGTCGTGTACAAGGGTAAGGTTCCCGGAGTCTACGATGACTGGGAGGAGTGTCGGAGACAGGTTCACCGATTCAGCGGTAACAGTTACAAAGGGTACACCACTAGGGCCGAGGCCGAATTTAGATACGCCCGCTATCTAGCGGGAGAGGGGAGGGAGCGTTGGAGGAACCGGATGAAGACGAGTTTCATCGTGATGATGCTCATCGTGATGACCGCATCTCTCTTCTATGTGATGGTAGTTTAGATGATCGATATCGACTTGTAATGTGAAGACAAACTCACTACTCGCGGTCTCGAGACTTGTAATATAATGTTCTATCTTTGTTCGGTCTTTTCAATTCGGAGACTAATATGATGAATTGTATTCGGAGACTAATATGATGAATTGTATTCAAAGACTAATCTTCTATTGTATTCGATGAATCTGTTGTTGATGTGTGCTGTCTATATTTTGTCAAATTATACATTTTGTAACCTGTGCAAAAAACAGAAAATAAAAAATAAAAAAAACATAATATTCATACTAATGGCGCATCACTGGTAAGTGCGCCATTAATATGCCATGGTTACTAATGGCGCATCCAGTGGTGGTGCGCCATTAGTATGCCAAAGCACCTGGATATACATGGCCCCTGGGAGGCATACTAATGGCGCACCCTGGCCTATATTAATGGCGCACCCGCGGTGCGCCATTAGTATACCAGATACTAATGGCGCACCAGATGGTGCGCCATTAGTAAAAATTACTAATAGCGTGCTGTTAATGGCGCACCACAGATGCGCCATTAATGGCCATACTAGGTGCGCCATTAGTAGGGGTTTTTCTAGTAGTGAAAGTGCCTGCGCATTGCTGTTGTCCCATTGATTGATGTAGTAGCTTGAATTGGTTGGTCACAATACTTGCATTTTCCTTCCTTTACTAACCCCTTGTCATCAAAAACTTTGGTAAAATGCTCCCAGATTTGTGATCTTGACGCCATTTGCTTCTGTCCTTTTGGCTTGTCATCTTGAGCAGCTTTTGGATTGGCACCTTCACCAACTTTTGCTTTCGTACCTTCATCTTCAATGATGCTACGTAAGAATGATTCGTCTCCTGCTTCTACAGCCGCTGCTTCTGCATCTGCTTCTGCATCTACCTCTGCATCTAGACTCATAAATGCATCGTCTTTGTCCTTCAATCCCTCATCATGTTCAGATTCCAGTATAGAAAGCATCTACAAAAAAACAGGTTACTCCTTACTGAACCATTTATTCATCTAATGGTACAGAGGAACATATAAACTAACAAAAATATACTACTTATAGCCTAGTTAGTACATAAAGCAGCATGGCACGAATCTGTCATGAATATATACAAGCCAAAAAAGGCAAGCCACTATATCAACCTTAATTTGAACATCACAGAACTTGAACAATATAATTGATTCAATAAAATAATAACAATCTAGACATCACATATGCACATAGAGAGATGAAGTATCTTGCTCACCTTCAGGATTCAGCTGCAAGGTACAACACCGGAAGAACAGCAGGCAGCGACCCGGCACCAACCTCGAAGAGGACGAGAGGTGGTGACGAACTGCAGCAGCAAGGAGATGGAGCACCGTCGGTGGATGTCCCCGTCACTGGCAGTGGAGCGACGAAAGAGGGTCGGGCTTGGCGGCGCGACGCAAGGGGCACGGTGGTCGCGGATGGTGGTCGGCTCGTAGTCACCGGTCAGGGCAGCAGCTCGGGGCGCCGGTCCTCGTCGCTCATCGGTCAGAGGCGCGCGGCGCTCCTCGGTCACGGCTGACAGCTCACGGCATCGCGCCACAGCGAGGGACGGCGGCTAGGGTTCGTGGTGGGAGAGAAAAGAGGAATTGTGCAAAGCGGGCGGCGGCGGCTAGGTTCTGTGAATCGATTGCATCGTGAGGTGAGGACGAGGTGTGTTTGTGTGTTATCTCACTTGTGAGTTGTGAGTTGTGACCTTGGGCTGGCCAGATGGGCTGTAGCCTGTACGTACTTACTACTCCTATGTATGGGCTTTTCTAAATTCGGTCTATACGGGCTATTCGGTCCACAACATCAGATGACCGATCTGACCGTAACTAGTTCGGTCATACAGTAGTGCAGACCGTTTTTTATTCGGTCTTATTTAGTTCGGTCATTTCGGGTTCGGTCTCGGTCTTTTCGGGTTCGGTCTTCGGTCTTCGGTTTTTATGCCCGGGGCGAGCTGTGCGCCCGTTTGCTATATGTACTATAACGGGCGCCTGAAGCTGATCATAGCTGGTGGGATATAGAGTGTGGAGTTATGGTGCACGGGCACCATGGTGCTCTTTATTTTACAAAATTAAAAAAAACATATTTAGATGTACCAAAAAAATAAAAAAAAATGTGGCTACATGTATGTGTTCACTACGGATCTATGAAATTTTGTTTTAAATATATGTAATATGTAAGCTGTACAAAAAAACAAGATTCCGGACCAAAAACAGAAAAAGCGGCCCATTTGAAAATACATATTTTTCTTTTTTTGTACGCCACATGTGAAAGTAAAATGTTGTGAAATTTTGCATATGCATAGTATACATGTGTGTTTGTGTTCAGAAAAAGTTTTGATTTTTTTCGCACAGTGGAAAATATATTTTTTAACGGGCATCATGGTGCCCGTGCACATCTTCCAATTTTATGTGGGATACATAGCATTTTGCGCTCTCAAGTTAGTTTTTTTTAGCTTACGTTATTAAGGCGAAAAGAAAGAGATGTTGTGTATGAATCACTCACCTATTCTTCCGAATTATATGTATCTGCGAGATTAATTTTTGGTCTCGACGTGCAAAAGCCATAATTCCAATGCTATAATCCCTATATTAAGATGAAGTAAGAAAGCATCAGTCCTCTTATTTTCTGTCTTCTATGAAAGAATGTAGCTCACAACACGTACATCGATGAGGGTGTCGATGACTTGAGTGAGGAATGGTCATGTGCTAGAGGCCGTACCTTTGGACAAATCCAATTTAGAAGGGACTTCCTCCCTGTGTTGAGAAAACTTTTCTTCTTCCAATTCTTCTTTTCTTCATTCAACTCAGTTTAAAAAAGATACCTCAAAATACTTCAATTGGTACACGCAAGGTCAAAAGCCGGTACAACAAAAGCCATATGTTGGAAAATGGGCTTACAATCTTTAACCAACCTGGAGAAAATTAAGGCCAGAAGTATTAGATTGCTTGGTCCTCTTGATCAGTGGGCAAACCCTGACCGCACCATCCATCCGGTTTCCGCCCCCTCAAAAAAAAATCCAGAGTTTCCAATTCTCAAAAATATTTCTGTGTGTTTCCATAATTCCACGTGGCTATTTTTTTCGAAATGTGGCTATTACTTAGTACATAACTTCGGTACCATGGAAGCATGGCTGTGGTTGTTAAAGCCCATGCTGACCTAAACGACAGTCATATTTGCAGCCAAAGACGGTGAAGGCAATAGCCGCAATACCATGCTCCTTCATAAAAACAGGGTAGGAGACACGATTTGACTCTATGTTTGATGAACTGCTCGCCTTACCTGTTTTAATTTAGTAGACGCAATTATGTGTATAATTTTTACGCGATTATGCTTCAAGATTGTCTGAAGAAAACTTATCAAATGGCAAATACATATCTTTTGATGAAGAGAATCTTCTACGTGTATGGCGAGAAGTTCGGCATCCTTAAACAAATCTATTATGGGACCCAATTGTTTAAGACGTTCGACGAAACAATTGGCCACCAAAGCTGCCAAGTTTTCTTGGGGACAAACCGGCAAACTCTCGCTGAATCGAAGTGCACCAGACAGTTTGAATATTCTTGTCTTGCATATTGCAGCATGCAAGTGATGATTTGGTGTTGGAATATACTACTAGTAAGGAGCCTGCTCCAGTCAAGACTAGCTGCTTCAGAGGGCAACGCAGGATTAAACAAGAGCAATTATGGAGTTAGTATTCCATCATATTCAGCATAAGAGAGATGGTTGTTTTGGTGGCACTCTAAATCCTTTTGGCTTTCCTTTTTCTTAATCACAATCAATCAGTATGTGGCAGCAACTCGTGAGTTTGGCGAATTACATGTCTTTGTTTAGTTTGAGCCTCGCAAGTTGCTTGCTTCAGGTGAAAGCACCAGGAAAGGACTGTATATGTATACATGTGCTTTTGGCCGGTGGTTATGCATGGTGCATTTCTTCTCTAACTTTGAACTTCCTACCATGCTTGGCTGTACCTCAGTTGTGGTTACAAGTCAACAACAGCTGCTGCTCCACTGTATTTAGCCTCCGGACAGTGACACCCATTGGAGCAAAGGCTTTTCTACACCATGGTGAAAGCTTAGCGCATGTCTGTATTAGGCCTCAACTATAAAGTAGAGCAGATATTTCCCAGCCAATTGTAATTTTCTGATGACCGACTCTGGCAGGTAACCATTGAAAAAGGAAGTCCAACCTTTGGCCAACATGATTAGGACTGCCATTTGATTCCCACTGTCGCTAATGTATGTCCGGTTAGGTGAGTCCATTAGTCTAAGCTTTGGAAAATGACGGGGTCTCTCCCCCGCCGCTGGTTCTGCCCGTTTCATAATCTTATCATCTCATGGTAGGGACTGGTTCGGTTCAGTACTATTGCCCAAGCACCTGCAGCGCGCCGAAGTTTCCCGGAAAAACCTGAACTCTTTCTCTGAAACACTGCACCTATCCCGGCATCGATCAGATCTGAGGTCGGCAGTGGTCGATCAGCAAGCACGATTTGGCTCTGTCCATAAGCTTATTTTGACTGACAAAATAGAGATCACGTTCTCATTGAGAAAAACGAGCAAGAAAACAAGAGGAGCAATTAGTGCTCTGATCCTGGCCTGCGTAGTCTGTTTGATCTTGTCAAAACTATTTAAGCCAGTTATAATCACGAGCTTTCGATGCTTTAGCTCACCAATGATGCATTTCCATGACACGACGTGTGATTTGTGAATTTGTGTGATGGTGAGAGCCGGTGCAAGGGTCGGCCTCACGGGACACACCGCCCTGGGTACAGGTGTCAAGCTGCGATAGGGCCGGGCCCGCGGTATCAGAATCGGCTTACGGAGCCCCGCCACGTGACCCTACGTGGGCCCACGGAGTTCTTGGCCAAGCAGAGGTCGTACTCGTACGTATGATGTGGCCAGCGTTTGCTCTCCTTGCTTGCAGCCATGGCCGAAGGCGGCGTCTGCACCGCACATGACATGATGGAGCACCGGTCCGAGAGAGCTCTTGGACAGCTACAATTCGAGCGTTTGTTTGCGTCATGTAGGGTGTAAACCATTGTCTAATTTCCCCTTGGAGCAAACTATTTGAATACAAATACATCAGGAAATGAGCGATAGCGAAGTTGGGCATTCGACAAGAGAATGTGCGCGCTGCTTATTCCCTTGGGAAAGGCACCTTGGAATTTGGAAGACACCGACGACACGGCTACCCCGCTCCAGGGACAACCGGGCGTGCGATCGCGGCAGTGTCCTCTGGCTTCTAGAGCACCGTGGGGTGGCGGACCCCGTGCCGCGAAAGGGACGTGGACGGAGGGAAGCAGGGCTGCCAAGACGACGTAGCATTCGACCGGCGACGAGCTAAAGCACGAGGGAGACATGCCCGCGTAGCAACAAACGACCTAGGCCCCATCGCGCGGCGGTAGTGCCGATGCCCCAGCCTCGGACGGTCGATCGAGAGCCGCACAAGTAATTCTCAGTTGCACCGAAGAATAGTACACCGCATATTTGATCCTTCCTCCACGGGCGGTTCCACAGCATGAAAGATATACTAGATCAAGGTAAGAGTGACGCTGTTGTCCGAAAGTGAACTTACGGAGAGAGGGACCATCCTCCGTCGTGGTCACCGCGAGCTAATTTCACCGTCCCATCGGCCACACAGTTGGATTCTCTTGTCTCCTAGGTGAATGGGACTTGTACATCCAGTTACGGGAAACCCACGCTAGCCACTAACTGCACAGTAGCGAAGATTAAAAATCCTAATACTTATATTTAAAAGGCTGTATGCATCACTAGTTGATGCAGTAGCTATCGTCCCTTACATGTCCCCGGCGTCCCTCTCGAAGGCGACACGGGGAAACCCTAGCTTCGAAACTCCGGCGGCGGCTCATTTTGTGGCGGGGTGGAGGGTTTGTCTTCGTCCGGTGGTGCCGCCTCGACAGCTGGTGCGGCCTGGGACTCTTACCCCATATTGGATCTGGGTGGTGCTCGGTCCGAGCCGTGGAAACCTATCCGGCGAGGTGTTGGGTCTCGCGGCCTCTGGGCACCGTGGAGGTGCCGGCGGTGGCGTGTGCTCGGCCTGGTGGTACTGGTGGTGGTGGCGGTCCGTGCATGAGAGTTGGATTTGTTCGAACGGATTTGGGTGAAAACTTGCTTACGGCTACTGCCAAGGCCGGCGGTGGCGACGGCACGCTATCTACATCGTTCCCTTCTTAAAGGCATTGCCCTGGAGAGGTTCAAGGCCACTCTTTGCTACCTCCGGAAGAAATCCTAGATCAATAGATCGGAAGACGGCGGCGTTCTGGTGTCGTTTCCCCCTTGGGGGTGTCATTCTTGGAGGTACATATGGGCTCGAGGGACCAGAGGACGGCTTCTTTGGTGGAGCGGTTCTTCACCTTACACATTGATGGCGGTAGATCTTTCGGCGGCATGGCGTTGTGGAGACTCGTCGTCTGATGCGCGGACATGGACTCGCACAGGAGGAGGATGTTGTTTGGCGTCATGGTGGCGTCGATGGCAGAGAGGCCTAGCAAAGTCGGTGCATTAGTTTCTGCTCTGAAGATTGATGGAAGATGGTGGCGACGACACAGAGAGTGCGTCGGACCAGCTTGTGCCCCAAACCTAGTATATGCCTTGGTTGGGGCCTCTGTCTTTAGATGTTAGGCATTTGTGTGATGTTTGTTTGGTATTAGGCTCGGACTATCAGCACCCTTTCATCAGGTGGATAGGAGTATTGACAGTTGTTGCTAAGATAATGGCTTTAGACTACTTTGTGTACTACTTTATAAGATTTTTTGTGAATGGTTAATAAAATAGTTGCATGCATCGCCTAGATGCAGAAGCTAGGGTAATCCTTCTTTAAAGAAAAACACAGCACAGTAGCTTGCTTCGTTCGCGCATTCTTTTGGTCGACCTCTAGCTTCTTCCACAAGGAGGAACAAGCGTTTTAACATTCCCGATATGCGGTACATCGCGCACGTACGCCCAGTCCATCCATTTGCAAGCGGGAAAACCCCAGTTAATCTATTTTCAGAACACAAGAAATAATACATGGAAATTAGATATGGGTATGTATAGGTTTCAGTTGACTAAGACTTAACCAAGTCTTAATCAAATGATACAGTGCATAAAAAGAAGAAAAAGACTGACAAAAAAGATTGTGTACAAATCTCTATGTAAAATCAAAAGAATATAATATTGACAGAGACATAATGAAATTTTGGTTGACTGAGATTTAGCAAAACTGATTGAATATATATACCAGACAAGTATGCAATTGCATGCAAATATACAGTGTTCGATCGTTAACTACTACAGCTCCCATGCATGCGTGCATGCAGGCCATGTAGCATGCCACGCAAACCTCGCGGGCTCGATGTTTCCAATTATGCACGCGCACACATACGCAATCCTATAGTGATTTCTTTTATTGTTTCCTTTTTAAAAAAGAGGTTAAACCTTAGCTTTTGTATCAATTGATGCATGCAACCATCTTTATTAATTATTCCATAAAAGTCTAACAAGAAAATACATTAATTCATTCGAAGTCATCATTTACACCTATAAACTCAATAATATGAAGTGCTCTCACTCCCTATATCTAAAATCGATGTCGTCGTCGATCCATCCACATAACGTATCAGGACCAACAGTCCGTGCAGCCTACCTAAAGCGCACACCACATGCATACGTTTTAGAAGCCGACATCATCATCGGACCACTGACACATCTTCAGGAGAGAGATCCGCATCATCCCTGCCATTCCAGACATCCGTCGACGCCACCACGGTGCCCAACGGCGCCACCGCCCTGCGCTCGTCCGACCAGACGCGAAGACTCTGGAAGCTCTGTCATGCGTAGCACCTGCAAACCAGACATGACTCAGCGTAGCAGCTGTCGGCCAGGCATGATTTGACAGCTTCACCGAAGCTCCGTGCAAGAGGAAGCCGCTCCACCTCCTGCCTTTGTCTTCCAGCACTGCTCCACGAACGATGCCTCCAAGAGAGAAACGGCACCGTAGTACCATCATCGTCCGATCTGAAAGACTACATCCTAGAGTTTTCTCCGAAGCAGCACGAATGGGTCGACTACAGTTACACGACGATGCCTTCATTAAGGTAACGGCGCAAAACACCACCATCACCCGCCAACGGCTCGATTTTCACCGGCTACTATGTCTCCCCGACTCGTAACCGGGACTAGATGACGAATCTCGAGATCCGGCCACTCGTAACCGTAACCAGGACTAGGGAAAGGAAGGAGCGGTGATCTGCCGGCTAGGGTTGGAGCCCCTCGGTTGCCCGCGCGGGGGGCGACAGAGTGGAAGGGAGCTGATGATATGCTTTACGTAGGGATATTTATTATTACGTACGGAGACAGAAAGAACGTCTCGTGTACAATGACACACCGGATGAACAGTCAATGCCGGGCATCTGGCATGTGCATTCCCATCGCAGCCTAATAATCAGCATGAAATCATGGACACTAGGCGTGACGGCTTTGGCGACCGGATCAACGAAACGTACAAGGAAATGAAGCCGAGGCTGCGCAGCGGATTAGGGCATCATGTGGCACTTTACTCTGGCAGCCACCAGCTGGACGACAGGTGTAGGGTACCATCAAGATTCAAGAACACGGTGACGTTGCATCCATGCGACTGTTTTAGTTTCATTGGTTCTCCAAAAGCAACCTTCTGTTCTACAGTCTGGGCCGTGCCGATGATTCGAAATTTTTCTAATCTTCGTGCTAACGTATTAATGATTTATTATAGTTGTACTCCTTTTGTACGAAGATGTTATGAAATAGAATATTCAAAAGATGGAGCACTAGTTTGTAAAGTTGTAGGTAGTGGTGAATGGTTGTTAACAACTCTATTTTTGATGTATGAGTTTCACAGTTATTTGGGCAAAAGCGTACATGTGCCCATCAGTTCATGTATGATGGTAGGGGCGACGTAGCTACACTCCAGGTGAACCACCGATAATAGTACTACCGTTTGTTCTAAGTAAAGTGCACCTTTTACGGGTGGGGCAACTTGCACGTTTGATTGATTGTTCCAAAAAACTTGCTGAGGATACTAGCCGTAAAAACGCTCCACTCAAGTGGAAACATGGCCTGAGGATACTATTTTTTCCAAAAACAAATTAAAAAAATTATGAACTTTTTTGGTGTCAAAACTTTGACAAATGCTTTGAGTGCTTGAAATTTTTCATCATGAAATTCATGGCAAAAATAAATAATCAGCACTCCAAAGTGTTTCCAAAAATAGCATTTTGAAAGCATCAAATTTGTTTTTGTTTTTTGCCACAACTTTCACAAAGATCATTTAATGATATTTTTTTTGCAAGAAGACAAAACATTTGGCAAAGTTTACCAAATAAATCAGACTTTTTTGATTTGTTTTATTACTTTTTTTTACTTTACTGCTCATCAGAAAGCATTTGAGCTCGGAAGCTGATAGCCCGCGTTCTCATCGCCGTGCATTCCTATGGACCGTTTATTAATTCGGACACAGATGCTTGCGCTGATCTAGACATCCGGTCAACCCGATCCAGAGACAGTATAACTTACGATAGCCAGATGAAGGTCCATGCGGACACATGATTGATCCAACCAACTTGAACGAAATGCTAGAGTAAGGAAGCAAGCAATTTTAGGGCACATGTACAGCATACAGCGGATCTGGATTCGCTGACTTAGCCACAGCAAGTCCCCGCTGACTTTGCCACAGGATCAAGAAGCGAAGGCTGAGATTCGCCAAATCACTGACCACAAACACTGTTCACCTAAACCACTGTTCATGCAAATCACTATTGACCATACTGTAGCATCCGATCTGGGCCGCCGCTTTTCAATCTGACGGACGAGACTGGGCAAAGGTAGTGGTACTGTAGCTTCGCTACCTTTGCCACGGCAAGTCAGCGAATCTCAATCGGCATACAGCATACATGCGACGGCGGCTTGCACCCACCCAATCACAGCTCAACCAATCCGTCGACCATGAACAAGCGGCCGCCACCGCGAGCAGCCACCCACGGGCGCCGGCGGGACTACTCTGGGCCATCACCGCGTCGACGGACGAAGCAGACGTGCCTTCCCCGGCAGAGTTAACTTAAACTAACAGAGAGAGTTAAAAGATTGTTATAGGAAAAGAGTCAGCATGCATGTTGTATGCTAATTAGGATTCGAACATAATGTCTACTCCTAATGAAGCAGTTGGTAATCTCCATCGGTCAATTTTCGTCCCACCTCCCCTGGTTTATTTTGGTACCTCCTTCCATCTCTAACTTATCCACCAGAAACCGAAAAAACCTCCTCCTGAGGCCCCAACCCGCATCCATCCACATACCAAAAAAAAAAAAAGATCTACGAAGGTTAACTAACGAAAAAAGACCTACGAATAACCAGCCACAAAAAACCTAAACCTAAACCTAATCCCATGTCAATTTAGTAATTGTAGCTATATTCCTGCTGGAGCAAGGGACAAATATCAGGTTCATTTACATCTGCAGACTCCAGTTGCTTGTTCATAACATATGTTTATTTTCCTCCTGCTGTGCACTAACCTAGAAGCCTGTAACCATGTCCGTAGACTAAACTAATACTATCCCTGAGTGAAGGTAATGTTTCCAGCATGAGAATTGTCAGTGTTGACAGTGCCGTGATATTTCGTAGTATTGTCAATGTCAGGCATGTCGAATATTTGCTCTCTTTTTTACTTGGCCAACTTATTTTACTACATGGGGTGTTTTGGAGTTTTGTTTCTAAAAGAGATTGTGTGGAGTTTTGTTCTTGAGTGTTTGTGCTGATGCATAAAACTATCTGCATCTAAAATGGCATGGTATTAGTATTTTTATTTTTAAAGGTGTGCCACTTTCCTTGAGCTTTCAGTAAATCATAGTTATGTCCTGATGTTATCGTCACTTGAATATACATTATGATTTAATGCACATTCAGGAAATAGTCAGTGCATCACTATTTTATGGAAATTGTCTGTTTCGTGTGAAGTTTTGATTTCAGCTTGATATATTAATCATAATATTACCATGTTTGTTGTAAATGTCTATTTACAAACTTTGCAGATAAATTGGTGCCTGTATATTATAGAAGTAAGACACTTGAAAATAGATTCAACATGACTCCTGCACTCCCAACTTTTCATGGTTGACCTCACATCAGAAAACAATTATTCATCATGGGCAGTCATGGTTGTTCGCGACTCTGCAAGAAGATGATCGACGGTCGGCAGCTCGGCTGCTTCATTGCCATCTTCAACGAGCACCGTCCGACACGATTTTTCGCTGGCATGTACCATCGAATGTCACTGCTTTTATCATGGCATCCAACACTTGCAGTTGTGACTCAAATGAGATTTCTGAAGCTGATAAACTTGGATGGCCTGACAGTCTACCAACAACCATCTCCAAGGACACGAACTTGATAAGTTTCTAAGATTCATACACACCTTCAGGTACAGATACCTACTTTGTTCTCTAGATTTCCTATGCATTTTAAGAGGATGAGCCGCCCATATATTCATGAGGAAATGATGGAGGTGACCATCTATCTAGATGAAGCATACTCGGGCACATAGATCGAGAATTTAAGTCTGGTAAATTGTATACGGGCTTCATCAGGTCCAGTGTTGCTCCTTCCCTACATCGACGGCGGGATCCGCAGCCTCCTCCTTCTGTTGGGCGATACAAGGATCTGATGTTGTGTGCTGCTCCATCTACACGCCTTCTTTCTTATAGGAATCGGCTCCGCAGGTTAGTCCTCGATCTTCCATGTGGCTTACTGAATTTGAAGTAGTGATGGAACTATGATCTGAGGCAAATGTGTGCAGATATAAAAACTTGCCGGGCTGAAAATGAGTATACAGTTTATAGATCTTGATTCATGGCTTTGATTTGTTTGAATTATTTATTTTCAGCTTTATGCTTCATAAATCAGTATGCTGATTCTTGGTACTATAATCATGTGACCTACCAGATCGAGGCCCGGATACACAAGAGGCAGTACCAAGCAGCTACAACTCTCCGGCGACAGCAACAACAAGGCATGTTGCCTTCTATTCTTTTTCGGAACCTAGCTATTGATGTGCTTTTCTTGTCACCCTGGATCAAATAATAGTTGTCAAAGCTCTTGAATTAAGGCATTCAAATTTATACAAATATTTTCTTGAATAGTTGCTCGAATATTTTGTACATCTATGTTTTATTATTCACATCTCAAAATAATGTTCTGTAATCAGGATGCATGATTGGCATAGAGTATGGATCATCTTGCCATGTTGTGTTCTTCTTGTGTTTAAGATTGTATTTTTGCAGATGAAGTTGTTAATCCTGCTGAGGCGCGCCGCTGTCGTCGGGATATTTGTGAGGGGAAGCACCCTTTTCGAGAGATTCCAGAGAAGAAGTATGTTCCTCGTCTTCTGCGGATGGTCTATTTTTGGGCACGCCTCCTCCTGGTCTGAGTGGTGTTTCAACTGGTGCTATGCCGCAGGCCTTTGTCTTGTATCTTCCTCGCGTGGTGCTTCTGTTTCACATGGCCATTGCCGGTCTTCCTAATTCTGTTGTCTCGCCGACAGTTCCTGCGGCCCCTCTCTTTGCTGGTGCATTGGCTGCTGTGCTAGATATTTCGTCTTTGGGCTCTTCTTGCTTGGTGGATATTCATATGTACGGAGATGCTGGCTGCCCATCTATTTTGCAAAGGACAATTTCTTCCAGTTCTAATGTGCGCACGAGAGGGGGGCGTCAGGGTTCGTTGTCAGCTAGCAGTCTGAATCTCCGTGCTTCGGATTGGTCTGATGATCTGCAGCACGTACGACGGTATGCATCCTTCTCACGTACATGTCCCCATTGTGGATAATTTGGTGCTGGATTTTACTGTTGTTCGTGAGTAATTTTCCTTGACTTTGCCGTTCTCGCAAGCCATTTTTAATTGTTGTTTCTTCTTTGGAATAATTGTTTGTGAATTTGTTTAGGAGGACAAAAGAATTCTGCTGAATTGTAGCGGCGCCGTCGAGAGATTGATGAAGGAAAACGTCCTGTGTTGGGTTCTTCAGGTTTACCTCGCCTTTTTGCATTTTGATTTATTCCGCCCCCGCTTCTTAACTAGTTCCCGCTGATGGGGTGTCTTTCCCGGGTATAGAGTCTAGACATGTTTCTTCCGTGTGGTTGTTCCCATCTTTTGGGGCCTCTTTATCTCGGCCGTAGGTGTTGGCAAGCAAGCCAACCACGGGTATTCTCTTCTTTGAGATCTAGACCATCTTTTGTGTCTGGGTGTCACCAGACTTAAATTCTCGATCTACACTCACAGCTAAAACTTGACAATTTGAACCGTTGATTAATGCAAGAGATTGAAGATACAACTCATGGAATCTGAAGAATTAGAAAAAAGGTCAAAATTCATTTTTATTTCAAAGGTGGACGGTTGACTTTTTTATTTAACTGATTCTGAACGTCCAAGGTATCGGTTTTATTCTACTATGGACTTTATTGCCGCATTAGCATATATTTTTTTGTGAGATGCTGCATTATCATTTATGTTCTTGCATATTCTGTTGGTCCTTAATGCTGCCACTGACGACCAAGTGCTGCATATTTATTTCTCTTTATAGGAAAATGTAACACATACAACTATGATTAACACATTCTTTTTAGTATTTACATTGGCATTCTTTTGTCACTGGACAATTTTTTGTCACATATAATGATGTTTATGAATCTGTTCGTGTATTTTCGAGCTTTAGATGAGTATATATACTATCAACCCTTGCTTGTCCTTTCAGACTAGGCCTACCAGGCTACCACAAGGTCACCTCAGTTGATTTCAGACTAGGCGAGCTCCTGGATAGCCTTTGCAATTCGATGCTCGGTAATGCCTTGTGTACTATACTTTTACCTTGATGGTTGTACGACTCAACGTGGCTAGCAGATTCACTTGATTCTTTACTTGATCTTTCTTCTCCTGGGGTAACCATGGCCCATGGGCATGGATGCTTGTGTCGCTGGTATCAGACGACATAATGTCTTATGTATATCACTGGTCTTTGTAGGGATGCGGTGGCATGTGAGAGGACAAGCAGGCGTGGGGCTATTTATGGTTGTCTGATCATTGTACTTTGGGACATTGTACTTTTAGGACGTAATGTGCACTTTTGGTTGTTATTTTAAATTTCCCATGTCTTCATATGTCTTTTAGATTCTTGACATCTGCACTAATAGCCTAAACCTCCATGGCATGATCCATCGGAGTATTTTGTTTGTTGTACGATTTTCAAGTGCGACCTTCCAATTTATGTTGTAACTGATAGGTTTGGCACCTCAGATAAGTTCTTGAAATACCAATGTCATATTTGGATTAGAAAAATAAGATTTAGTTCGATCATGCATGCAATTGCAATAACCCTACTCTGAGCTTTTATATACTGGTTAAAATAGTTAAATCTTCTAGATTCTTTTGCATATTTTCTTGGAATTATATTGGTCTATGAGAGCACCTTAGTTTTCACTAAGCGATAAAATACAGTTTCTATTTCCGTAATACAGGTCATTAGTGGTCACTTGGGATGGGTGTGAGATGTAGCATTTGATCCGGGGAACAAATGGTTTTGTCTTGGTTCTGCTGATAGGGCAATAACGGTAAGCCCCACAACCTGCATTCCTTTCTTAGAAATATAAGTTGAATTCATGTATACATGCAAGTAGTTGATACAACAACCTATTAGTTACTCAGAGGCTTTCTGTATTGGTGTCTGCATTTTTTAATGTTACATGCATCTATTTTTATTACATAACGTTTTTTCAGCTTTGGGACTCCATGTTGATGCGTTTTTACCTTAACATCTTATTATCTATTTTTCTTTAGGCAAGGAAGAAGGTTGTAGAGTGCGGATGGATGTGAAAAAGAAGAGGATGGATGCGAGAAGAGAGAAGAGGGGTGAAAGAGGATATGGCTAGAAAGAGGAAGAAGGACGGGGTGGAGGCGCTACTTGAGGATTTTTGTCTGACTGATTTCATACTCTCTTATAAATCATGGTTAGCTAGGTAAACCTTTTGTACAACAGCTCTTGTTCAAAAGGAAGTTTGATCTTTCGGCTTCTTATTTTAGGTCAATATCAAGTACAGTTTAGTTAATTTATATTGATGTTTATGTTTGAAAATGACTATTGCCATTCTGGTTGAATGGGGGCATGGATAGAAGAGATTGCGAGTCGGGTATGGTGATGCCAACATTGTATTGGTGGCAGATAGATTTAAGTAAGGTCACTGTTAAATCACCAGAATAAGTCTGCCCCCGTTGCAATGCACGGGCAATGGGAGAAATGTGATGTCCATGTAAGTGTTTAAAGGTAACAAGTTAGACATGATTAATATTGTGCATGAGCTATTCGTAAGTCAATTCAATTTTGAATCTGTGCAAGTTGATTTCTGGGAGAACTCAAGTGCAACATAAGGCCAAAGTCGTTGATGGCACTGCGAGGCCCAGCTAGGACCTCGTCGGAGACAAGGACGACACTTCAAGCGGTAGTGAGGAGTGGTGTCATAGTCGGAGGCAAGGAAGAAGGTTTGTAAGGGTGTGGTGGTTCATCGGAAAAGTCTGGTCACTAGGCTGGTTCAGAGGGATGGTCGGGGGTGGCGGCCGCGGCTAGCGGATCGGCGGGTGGTGGTTGGCTGTTAAGGAGGAAGAAGTCGGAGGTAGAAGACAAACAACAACCATTCGATGAAGATCCAACGTTGCTCGAGGAGTGTCGTCATAGTCGAAGGCGGGAAGAGGGTTGACAGGTGTAGGTGGGGTGCGATGGCTCGCCGAAAAAATCTGGTCGCCGGAGTGGTCCAGAGGGATGGTCGAGGGTGGCGAGAGGGGAGGGTAAGGAAGCAAGGCGGTCGGGGGTGGCGGCGACGGATGGATCGGCCGGTGGTAGTTGGCAGTTCAGTAAGAGGAAGAGGCCAGAGGTAGAGGATAAACAACAACCATCCGATGAAGATCCAACAGCCCAGAAAAATCAACTTTGCATCAAATTTCTTAGTCTGACATATAGCGTCACCCTTAATATTGAGACATTTAGAATATTTTTGACCATATTTATATGAAAAAAATATCAACTTATGCAATACGAAAGTTATACATTATAAAAGTTGAACTCATGATGCATCTAATGATATTGATTCCGTATTGTGATTATTTGTATTTTTTATAAAGTTGGTAAACTTTACAAAGTTTGATTTTAGACAAATTTTATATGCGAGTAAAAAGGACCGATGGGAGTACTATGTTGCTTTCTACATGTCTTATGGCCTTATTAAAGATTTTCGCTTCTATGGCTTTAAGCATAAGATGTTATTTTTGTAGCACATTTCTGATAAGTTTTTTTTCTATAAGGCTATAATTTCAATCACGTTCTAAAATATAAACGGGATTTGGTGATAAGTCATCATTGTGTTTGTTCATAATCTCTCAGGCACGACAACTTTCATGTCGAATGTGGTCTAGAAATGTTCTTCGATAAATATGTTTTTAGCTCTTAATATTTTAGTATGATCGTAAATTTATCAATTCATATATCACTTTGATAAATAATTTTTAGTTGGGAGAATCATGAAAGAAAGAAAAGAAGAGAGCTTTAAGGGTAAAAAAAAGTAGTTGTCGATGCAGCCCGTTGCAACGCACGGGCATTCTACTAGTCATGGCTTAACGAAGAAACTAGGTGCTATCTGGGTGTCGAAACTTGGCGCGTCCCGTTCCGCTGAGAGAGGAACATTAGCTACCTTTTTTTTTGAGGGGTAGGAACATTAGCTACCTAATGACGACATAACCGATGATGGCCATTGTCTCTCTCTGCCGGCTCATTCTCGAGAACAGTAACGATAATGGTAAGCACTCGCTGAGCTAGTATATACTACTTCCTCCGTTCGAAATTACTTGTCGCAGAAATGGATGTATCTAAACGTATTTTAGTTCTAGATACATCCATTTCTGAGACAAGTAATTCTGAACGGAGGGAGTAGAACCTATGGAAATATCAACCAATTATTGGTGTAGTCCCGCATCGAGGTCGATCTAACAAAAGCATGACTTTCGAACAACTACTACTATGGAGCTAGCGGCTAGCGGGGCAATGCAGTCACATTGACGCGTCCCATTCACCTCAGGGAGAATCCAACTGTGCCTGATGGCACGGTGAAATTGGCTCTCGATGACCACACTATACAAAAAGGTTGTCCTTCTCTAACTTCGTTTTCGAACAAGGGCGTGCGTGTCACGATGCGTTCGCCAATCTTTTCTTGATCCAGTATATCTTTCGTGGTGTAGAATCTCCCGTGTAGAATCTTTTCTTGATCCAGTATATCTTATTATGAAGACAGAAAGTATGTATCGTGTACAATGATACACCAGATGAACAGTCAATGTTCAACAGGCGGCAAGTCATGCATCCGGACGCCCCACCTGGTAGGAATCTGGCATGTGCATCTCCATCGCAGCCTAATAATCGGCATCAACAACTACGTACAGTATCATCATGGGCACTAGGCGTGACGGCTTGGGCAACATCAACAGAACGTAGAAGCCGAGGCCACATGGCTGATTGGAGCTTCATGACCAGTGATACCTTGCCACTTTGCTCCTCTAGGCCTGAGGCAGCCACCAGCTGGACGACAGGTGTACCATGTACGATATACCATCAAGAACGGCGTCACGTTGCATCCACGGGAGTCTTTGTTCTATTGGTTCTCCAAAAGCAACCTGTTCTTCTAGCTAGTCTGCGCCCGCGCTGATGATTCGATATTTTTCTAATCTTCACGATTCGTATGCGAAGATATTATGGAATAGAATAACATCT
>NC_041382.1:66812490-66816413 GCF_002162155.2 Triticum dicoccoides | reverse complement strand
CCAGTCATCGCCCCCAGATCGTCCCCAGGCCACGTTTTTTGAAACATGAAATCGGCCAAAACACGTTCAAAATCGGCCAAAGCACGTCCAAACTAGGCAATTTTACTGATATTTTACAGAAAACATAAAAACACAAATGAAAAGACAAACTGAAAACAACTACACCTAGCCACCGCTGCCGCCCCATGTTCTATATGCTGAGGAGCCTGTAAAACCGGGTGTAGTAGTCGTCGTCGTGCTGGGTGCCGCCGCCGTCCCTGCTGCACCCCTGATCGGTGTCGCCGATGCGCGGGGGGTTGGACGGCCTGGGTACATCCATGTCGTCGCTGTTGAGGACGACCATGCCGCCCTCCTCAGCGAGCGGCGATTTCCTCGAAGGCCCCGCGCTGGCGCTCCATCTGCTCGCGGACGTACTCCTCCTTCGCCCACTTGAGGGTGATCTTGTCGGCGGCGGCCATGCCCTGATGCTCCTTCTTCACCGGGAGCAAACCCGGCTCGGTCTTCGGCCGGACGAGGCGGTAGGAACGAGGGGAGGGGCGGCCGCCCTCGTTGATGATGAGGGCGTCGTTGAGGGTGCGACACCCAAGTGGCGTCTCCTGCGGCTCCAGTTTGAGGGGGTGAAGCGCCGGCGAGCCAGAGTACAGAGAGCCGGAGCCCGACAACGACGACGTCGCCGTCTTCATTCGCCGCGGCGTCCAGGAGCTGTCGCGGCGGCGAGAGAAGGAGGGGGCGCAGGGTACACTACTAGGGAAAACCCTAGCAGTAGCGCTGGTTTTGTGCTCACTAGTAGCGCGGGTAGGCGCGCTACTAATAAGGCGCTACAGCAATTGCTTAGCAGTAACGCGTGCCGCACGCGCTACTGCTAGGAAAAATAGCTGCAGCGCTTGTTCTCTCCCACGCTGCTGCTAATGTAACTACTGGCAGCGTGTTTTCTTTCCATCGCTACTAGTATTGTTTTTTATTATTATTATTTTTAGTGTATTTATGCGCCATCGTACAAATATTGGTACAATACCAGTTATGAAGTTTACATCATTATGTCCATAACAGTGTGTCAAATGAAGGTGGAATAGGTTCAAGTGGAGGCAACATGTGGTGCACATTGAAAGTACTACTAGTCCAAACTAGATCAAGTTTGGATTAGTAGTATACTTTCGATGTGCACCACATATTGCCTTCACTTGAACCTAATCCGCCAGCACAAGCTATTTAATCATCATCATCATAATCATTAGCACCAACAATATTTATTTAATCATCACTAACACTAGCTAATACTCCCTCCGTTCCAAAATAGACGACCCAACTTTATACTAACTTTGTTTTAAAGTTAGTATAAAGTTGAGTCATCTATTTTGGAACGGAGGGAGTAATAATCATCAGTCATTACCACCAACACTAGCTATTTTATCATCATAGTAATAGTGTAGCACATCATCATCCTCAAACTCATTTCTAGCTAATCACTCGTGCTGCTCTCTCTTAGGTAAAACAACATAAAACATGTGTAGCTCTCCTCCTTGATCAAGTTGGAGCATGCAGATGAACCTGTCTCCTAATTTTGGGTAGCACATCTGTTTGCTGCCCCCTAGTACTTGTCGTCGCTCCCCCATCACATATCTGGTCCAGTCTTGCACTATTAAGCATTCATCGTTGATCTTGAGTGCACTAAAGTAACATGTAGGATATCTTGGCCGTAAGCTAATAATACTCATGGTACCTTTAGTCTCGATCCCATAAGGCACAACATTCATCGGGAGTCCCTATTGAAGAACATCGTATGGTCACATACTTAGCAATGAAGTTTAGCTTCACAAATAATGTATGGAAAAGATGCACTGAGGACAAATAGTAAAAATCTTACCATCCTTCCTAAATAGATGTGACCGTAGTTCATGACGAACACTATTGGTCGCACGTTTTCAGTACTAAGATTTCTAAGTCCAGGAAGAAAATTTGTCTTGACGGTATCAAGATCCTCAAGTCATGAAACATAATGACTTAGCTTCTCGCAGTTTAGTTCATCCCCGGGACAGTAGTAGGTCCTGTCTACCAAGCGCTGGACATGTTTGCTTGCACCGAAATAAGCTGACAATACAAATTAGTTGTCAACTATTTTTGAATAAACAATATCAAAGACATAAATATGATTGAGAAACTTACATTTTGGTGTAACTAGAGGCGTCTGCACATCGACCCAGATGTCGGTATTACCTTCAATATCATCTTCCGGACAAATATCAAAGGTGATAACCATATCAGGCTGAAATGCATAAGTCTTGCATAGTGCTCGCCATGTTTTGCATCCAAAATAGGTGTAGTCGTCTGAATTGTATAATTTTGCATGGAAAATATAACCATGCTCGGTCTTCAAATAAACTTTCTTTACCTCCATAGTATGACTGAAACCTATCTTATCCAATACAAAAACTCTTGCATGGCAGGGGATACGCTAGTAGAATAGTAAAAAAATATAAGTTCAAGCAAATGAAGCAGATGTCATGCTTAATTACGAAAAAAGACTTGTCGTTGTGACTTACTGTATCCACTTCGAAGTTCTCGTCCAGCTTGATGCTGAAACGCCTATCATCATCTAGGAAGATTCCGTCGCACAGGCCGCGCTCGTCTTCGCAGTATTTGCAAATACCGAAATCCTTTTTGTCGTTAGACATTTCCTATGTTCATAGTTAAAACATTAATTGAAAATCAATAGAAGACAACTATCAGGATACTCAACACACAAATCCGGGGCACTCGATATTTCCTACATATTCTGGCAAAAGTCATGCCAAAATTCATGGAAAAATCCGGCATGACCTTTGCTAAAATAGGATATATCGAGCGCCTGAAATTTGCCGGAACAGAAATGAATCAACACTCCGGCAAAACATAGGCCACTCGGAGGTGTAACCTGCAAACATGACCGGCCACTTGGATATTGAGCAACACAAGATGTACATTTCAAAATATCTTATAAGACTCAAATTAGCATGCATTCAATAAGCAAAAGTAAATTATCTCATGCGTCCGTACATCGTCGAATATTATCACTAATACATCCCGAATAGTGTCATACATATAACATCACTAGTACAACTAAAACCCTAGCACACGAAGGGTATCGGCGCGGGCGGTGGACACCCACAGAGAAGGAACCATCACGGGATCATAGCTCCAGTGAGATCCCTGGAGAACCTGCCAGGTATTGGAGAACCTGTGCTCCAACGCAAACAAGTAGCGACGGACGTGCGCGTCCTCCTCACTGACACGGTGACGCACCACCTCCGCGGAGTCCTTGAGCCTCTGGACCGTCACTGGCCCACGCGACCGCCACCAAAGAAGGTTCGGGTCAACGACAGGCTGGCTCCGTCATTGGCCCATCTAGTCAAGCAGGTGTCGTCCTCCGCCGACTCGACGACGAGGATACGGGATAGGCATCGTCCACGTCGATGCTGGAAAATTGCTTTAACTAAAAAAATAGCAACAAGTTCTTACTAACTAGTTCTATTAATTCAACTAGTTCTTACTAAAAATAAACTTACTATAAATAAAAATATTCTAGTACCTAATTAGTACCTAGTTCTTACTAACTAATTAGTACCTAAGAACTACTGCCCTAATTACCATCTAATTTGATGAACCTATAGGGGTGGAAAATGGTAGCGGATATTCCAATTATCCAACTATAAAGTGAAATAAGTGGTCAAATTTTACTCGTTTTATGATTCATCTTAGAAATTTGATTCGTTTCCACCCTTACATGAACCCTAACTCATTTGAGCCGCATCCGCATCCGATTCGTTTCCACCCTAACTAATTTGATGGAGGTAGAAACCCTAGACATAGGTAGGGAAAAGGGAGGAGCAGGCATACTCACCTCGGGTGCCTGCGACGAGGGAGGGGCAGGCGGCGTCGAGGTCGTG